>NW_024582582.1:920161-936882 GCF_018398535.1 Haplochromis burtoni
AATAAATAATGGCGTAACATGCCATGTTAATCTGTGATTGTCTTTACTGGATATTTTTATTATGCCTATAAAACCTTAGCATTGAACGAGGGTGTACTTTCTTTTTAAGAAAATTACCCAACTGCTCACTTGATTAATAATAAATGTGTTACTGAGGACTTTATGGTCTTCATAGCTTCAAGACCAAGATGCAAAAAACAATTAGTGACATTATATCCATTTTTGTGCAAATTGTCAAATTCAAGCACAATCATTTTAAATAATTTTAATGATAACAATGTAATATCTGTTTCTGAACCCGTACACCTTCAGCTCTGCCTTCAGTGTTGCTCCCAGAAAAGGCAACAGTGAGAGAAGGACAGGAGAAAACCATACAGTGTGATGTAACAGGTTTCTACCCAGAGAAAGTGGCTGTGACGTGGCTGATCCAAAATGGCACCCAGACCATCCTTGCAGGGTTGGGCCAACTGTCCCGTGTCTGCAATGAGCTGGCTCTACACAATCCAGATGGCACCTACAGCATTCGTAGTGGCATCACGCTGCACTCCTCAGTTCTAAGGGGTGGAGAAATACATGTCATCTGCCAAGTTGAGCACCAGACCTACAATGGTCTGTACAACCGATCTGTAACACTGGCTGTTCAAGGTGGGATTTTATTCATTTATTCTTTGGATCGCTTGATTTCATAGATACATAGTGGTATACTGTAGCGCAGGTAATCAGAAGATTGATAGTTTGATCCCTGGCTGCTCCAGTCTGCATGGCAAAGTATCCTTGGGCAAGAACCAAAAGTTGCTCATTGGCGTATGAGTGCGTGTGAATGTTAGACAGGAAGCACAAAAAAGCAAAGTACAAAGCAAAAGCGCCTGTAGTTCACTTGAGTTTTCCAGTAGAGAAGAAAAGCACCATATAAGAACCATTCCATTTAATATTTACTATGTTACTTTCATGTGCTTTTCCTTCAGCTCCATCAGAGCCGCTTCACAGTACAGCCACTGTGATAGCTGTTACAAGTGCAATAACTTTGCTACTGGTCACCTGTGTTACTGGAGGATCTTTATATCTCTACAGATATTTTTACAAAGGTATGTATCAACACAGGCACATTTCTTTTTGTTAAATTTTGATAATTTTCTTTGCTTGGTCTTATTTGAATGCGATAATGTCAGATGTTCACATTAAAGATGTCTACAGATTTAACAAATTTGGCAACTATGTGTAAATTAAGGGGAAAACTACAGTTTAAGTTTTAAGCCTAATCTTAAAAGTAGAGAGGGTGTTCTTTCCCAAATCCAAACTGGAAGCTGGTTTCACAGAAGAGAGGCCTGAAAGCCTCCTGTTCTACTCCTCCCATTCTACTTTCAAATACTTTAGGAACCACAAGTAAGCCCGCAGTCTGAAAGTGAATTACTTTGTTGGGGTGATACGATACTATGAAGCCTTTAAGATAAAACAGAGCCTGATTATTCAAGACCTTCTATGTGATGAGAAGGATTTTAAATTCAATTCTGTATTTAGGGAGCCTTTTTTATCCCTTTATTACCATCCCTTTAAAGTTTTACCTAGATATCATAAAGTTTGTTTGATTTCATTAAAATGAAAAGAAAATGCTGCTATTTCTCTTCACAGTTCCATTTAATGTTTCGGAAATCAGTCAGCCCAACATCATATACGCTCAGGTACCCACAGAACTGAAGTGCACCATTCAGGGAGCCACAAGGTGGGAGCTCAAAGTGAAATGGTTTAAACAAAGAACCAGTCCAGACTCAGTGATTCAGTCAGAGTCAGGTTCTTCAGATTCCCTGCTGGAGACTGAGGATCTCAGCGAACGGGCTTGTCTGCAGTCAGATGGCAAAAATCACACATCTCTCCTGCCTGTATTTCTGACTGTTACTGAAGACCAAACCAAATACCAGTGTGTAGTGTGGTGCAAGGACAGGAGCTTCAGAAGGGAGACCACAGTCAAGGTTAAAGGTGAGTAGTTTTGGGTTTGGGAGCAGATTATCAGACAGGGCACTCTGAGAATTCAGCTCAGTGGGGAAATCCTCAGCCCGGTTTCATAAGAAAACATGTTCATGTGCACACAAACTGTTACGTTTTATGTGAGCGTGAGCATGGATTTGTAATTAAAGTTCTTTTAATAGGGAGGATATTTCATGACAGAAGCATGATGTTTCAGAGAAACACAAAGTATCACACTGAGAAAAGAAAGCTATTCTTCCCAAACCACAATCTTTTTATAATTATACGTTTTTAATCCCTAACCTCAAACAAGCTGTTTGAAAATCTGTGATGTGTATGACTTGAAATTGTCATACGCAGCACAGTGGCAAACGTTTTTAACTCCGCCCCCAATTCCTCTTATTACTAAAATGCAACCTTTAAAAGTGGGAAATATTCAATACGTGCAAATGGACATGAACTGGTACAGAAAAAAAACTATAAAATTTGTTTCCAGGAACAAATAACAATAGATTAAAGATTAAATATTACAACTATTTCGAGAAATGTCATGAGACTGTGTTGGAATCCCATAATGCCATGCATCCTAACTAAAAGTTTAACTGGAGAAACACGTGACCCAATCCACGTGTACCAGTAAGTGCAGTAGGCATATTTAATCCTATTTATAGAAAAGAAGTAATGATTGTGTTGAAATTCTATTTATCTATATTACATTATATAATTAAGTTCTGTACCATAATTTATATACATATAGTATATATAGCTATATACCAGACTAGGAGGCACAGTGGCTTGGTTCAAATGCACTGGCTGTGGCCTCTGTAGAGTTTGCATGTTCTCTATACATGTGCTGGGTTTTCTCCAGGTTCTCTGGCTTCTTCCCACAGTCCCACATGTCCCCAAAGACATGCAGTTATTGGGGTTAGTTGGTGAATCTAAACTGCCCATAGGCGTGAATGTGAGTATAAATGTTTGTCTGTCTCTCTGTGTTAGCCAGAGACAAATGAAATGAAATAGGAAGTTTGCCAGATTTTGGGAAAATAAACACATGATCCTATTTTAAGTGGTGTCTACATATAAGGCGACATAATCGCACCAAACATCTTTGATTCATATATCCGATGACATCATTCCAAAAGTCCTCATCTTTGGCTTTTACTTCCCATGAGGTTAATGAAAGATTCAACGATAAAATTTATGCTAGATCTTCTTGTCACAACCCCAAAGGGGATTTGTAAGAAAGCACTAAATGTTTGTGTTACTGGAAACTTCTGTTTTTTTTTGTTGTTGTTGTATTTAAATTAAACAATCTCATTTGGGGCTGCATGTCTTGCCAATCCTGAAAAAAACTACTTTCATTGTTATTTAACGACAATCATTTACAGTTTGGTCCAGATATATTAGAACACTAACACAAGTTTGGTTTTTTTACCTGTTTACTGTAGTTTGACAATGGACATTGAACATTATGTGTATCTCCAAAGGTTGATTCTGTTCATCTGGACGTAGCGTTTTGTGGGAGAAACGTTAAGATTAAGGAACTGACCTCCCAGCCCATTGTTCCCTCAGTGGGCTGGTTTCAGTCATTATGCAAATGTACTGTTTATAAGATTGGAAACCTGCAGTCAGCTGAGACTGAAGAAGTCACCTTGATGAGTGATGAAACGTTTCTCCCACAAAACGCTACGTCCAGATGAACAGAATCAACTTTTGGAGATTTACTTACCTGGATGATTGAGCATGCATCAAAACAAAAGTAATTGGACAGTTCACTCAAAGTGCTATTTCACAGGCAGGTGTGGGCAATTCCTTTGTTATGTCATTATCAATTAAGTAGATAAAAGGCCAGGAGTTGATTTAAGGTTTGGTGCTTGCATTTGTAAGATTTTGCTGTGAACAGAAAACAGGTGGCCAGCTCCATGCCGTTGAAAAGAAGCTATCCTAAAGCTGAGAAAACAGAAAAAACCCACTCCTAATATTGGTACAATAAATTGAGTGGCAAAATCTACAGTTTGGTACATCCTGAGAAAGAAAGAAGCACTTGTGAACAGTGGTGGATGATTGCAGAATTATTTCCATGGCAATGAGAAACCCCTTCACAATAGCAATTAAGTAAACAACACTCTCCAGGGGGGAAGCATACCACATCATCTGTAAAACACAGCAGAGGCAGTGTGCATGGCTGTTAGTGGCACTGGGACACTAGTGTTTACTGATGATGTGACAGAGGATAGAAGCAGCTGAATGAATTCTGAGGTGTTCAGGGACATACTGTCTGCTCAAATCCAGCTAAATGGAGTCAAATTGATTGGGCAGTGTTTCATAATATGGATTTACAATGACCCAAACAAACAGCCAAATCAACTCAGGAGTTTATTAAAGCAAAGAAGTGGAATATTCTTGAATGGCCAAGTCACCTGATCTTAGCCCAACAGAGCATTTCACTTGCTGAAGACTAAACTTCAGACACAAAGGCTCACAAACAGACAGCAACTGAAAGCCGCTGCAGTAACAGCCTTAAAGCATTAAAAAGGAGGAAGCCCAACATCTGAGTTCATACATGAGTTCAAGACTTCAGGCTGTCATTGCCAGCAAAGGGTTTTCATACAAGTGTTAGAAATGAACATTTTATTTTCAGTTATTCAATCTGTCCTGTTGCTTTTGAGCATCTGAAATTAAGGGATTGTTTTCAGATTGCTTTGGTTCCTCACATTTTATTTTTATCTTTTTGTTCAACCCACTGAATTAAAGCTGCAGGTCTGCACTTCAACTCCATCTGAGTGGTTTCATTTCAAATCCGTTGCAGTAATGTACAGAACCACAATTAGAAAAAAGTTGTCCGTGTCCAAATATTTATGGACCTAACTGTATTTATGGTATGACACAATCTTAGCTTTTTCTACCATTAGCATGTTTGACTACATAATTTAATTATAAAATTATGCCTGTTGACTGACTTCATTTTCTTCTCATGTACTCTCCTCCCACCACACACACATATTTCCAGTAGAACCATCTTTTCTTAAGATCTCCAGCATTCCTCAGATCCCAAAGGTGGAGAGGCTGCTGGTTCTCTGCTGCCGCGTGGAGAACTTTTACCCCCAGGACATCGACCTGGAATGGTACAGGAATGATGGGGAGAAGGTCCACCTCGTCACTCACTTTGGCCCCTTCTCTGACCAGACCCGCCTCTACAATGTGTGGAGTAAGATCGAGCTCATCATGGCCATAGAGGATGAGAGGGCCATGTACACTTGCCGTGTTTACCACTCCAGCTTCCAAGCTCCGGGGTACAAGGATGTCTTTTACCACATCAACACTCAAGGTAGCAGCTTCAAATGTTTTAGATTAGATGAGATTAGATGAAACTTTATTAATCCCTCGGGTGGGTTCCTCCAGGAAATTCAGTTTCAGGGACAAAGGAGTTTTTAAGTCTGTTGGTTCTTGACTTTGGGAGAAGCAACCTGTCGCTGAACAGGCTCCTCTGGTTGTTTATGACCGTGTGCAGAGGATGCCCAGCATTGTCCATAATGTCCAGCAGTTTCTTTAATGTCCTTTTCTCTGCCACTGTCACCAGAGTGTCCAGCTTCATGCCGACCACAGAGCCAGCCTTCCTGATCAGTTTTTCCAGCCTGGATGAGTCCTTCTTTACTGTGCTGCTCCCCCAGCACACCACAGCATAGAAAAGTACTCCAGCAAACACCAGCTGGTAAAACATCCTCAGGAGCTTCCTGGAGATGTTAAAAGACCTCAGCCTCTCTGATTAGATTAGCTGGTTAAGAAAATGTCCTGGTGATGATGTAGTATGCAAAGGTCTTGAGACACCCCCTCATTTCTTTATATCTTGCTAGGAAATGGGACCTAGATGCAGTGATTTATGAAACATGCAGACATAAATGGAAATATGTCTACAGTAAAAAATACCACCATGCATAGCTCCCGATAGTTTTCCATGGTCATAATTCTATCAATTTTGACAACATCCCAAACACCACTAGTAGCCCCAAACATGACAGTCTCCACAATGTTTACAAATTTATTTCTCAAGGACATGATACTAATCCTATAGATAGTTTTAAGGCCTCCCACTTTTTCTTTTGTCCTCTTTCGTGTTTTGTAGTTTCCTCAAAGTTTTTAAGGACACGCTGAACCTTTCTGCTAAGATATGACAGCTAATGGAAATTTTTTTTGGTGTAAAAAGACTATAACTGTGTTATAGATTCAAAATTGAACTATAGAAATTGGAATAAATCAGGTGTGTGTGTCACAGGCTGAAAACAGTGCCTAAAGATACAATTTGTAATTGGTTTGTTGCTAAGTTTTCTGTTATATGTTCACACAGCACTGGTCAGAGATCAGTCTGAAAATGGTCAGAGGCATATAAGAGGTCCCTTTCTGGCATTAAATTGATTGCAATTTATGGTAAATCACAACCTGACCTTCAGAGTCAAAGGTAGCAGAGACCATGATGCTCTGGGAAGATAGACTAGTCAGTGTTAAAAAGCACTACTTTTCTATCAGTTATGATGACAGGTTTATGTTTCTTTTTGATGTGTTAAAAGAAACTGAAGTCAAATTCCCAAATGTCAGAAAATAAAACAAAGTGACTAAACTAGCTTTAGCTACTGATGATCTGTGAAACTGTACACTCATTGGCTAACAACTTGTCCTCCTCATCACATCTGGGGTTTTACAACCAGGATGGTGATGACAGAAGCTTTAAAATGGTACTTTAGAAAGTAGCGGGTCATGGTATCTTTTTTGTTGTCTATGCCTCACTATCCTAAATCTACTTACTATCCTAAATTTCAACCACATCTTATAGTTTTTTGGGGTTTTTTGTTACCAGTAGGATACTTTAGACTTGTAATTATCAATTTAATTATTTAAAATTTTACTTTGAATTACTACTTTATTTCCATTCCACAGTTTGCATTTTCTTTCTCATTGAAAATTATACAAACAAGAGTTATTCAAAATGATCCTTCAATATCAATATATCCATAATGCTTTACTACATGTGTTGCTTTGTTCAAACAGGAACCCCCCCTGATGTGATGTTCGTCAACCACGAACCTCAGTGTCCTAAAGTGAATGAAGAGTGTACTTTGCACCTGCACATAAAAGACTTTTGTCCTGAGGAGGTGTTGGTGACATGGACTAAAGATGGAGACAAGGTTGTCTCTGGTGTCTTTAATACTCCCCCCAGCCTGAACGTCAACGGCCTGTACTCCATGTTCAGTTTCCTCAAACTCAATCCCACCAAGAATTACCAAGGCTGCACATTCAAATGCCAGGTGGTTCATAGTGCTCAGAAGGAGCCTGAGGAAAGGCTCTTCATATTTCCAAAACTCTGCCTGACAGACAGCTGTTGATGTCTAAACCTACTTTGGACCATTTCACATCTGGGGAGTAAATAATTTTAGTTTTAATTCTGCAGTTCTGCTGACTACAAAACCGTAAAACAGAAAACAAAAAAAATTGAAATGCTTTAGTTTGATATCTGCAAATTTTATCCTGCCTGAATATCACTTTAGGTTAAACAGGCTGGGTTATCCACATTTAAGACTGCTATTAACCTTTTCTGACAATCTTAAAGACCACGTGATGCCCTCTGGATAATACAATAGCCATTTCATTATTATTTTTTGTTTTTATCACACACAATATTGTATTTCATATAGTTAACAGTGCCAGTTAACTATTAAGCCATTAAACTAACTCTTCTAAGGTGATGCTAGGCTCTCTACCTTTTAAGCTACCTGCAGAGTTAGTGCAGTCAGTGCACAAGCTGCTTTGAATTTACTCTAAGTTTTGAGTAACCTTGGTTTCATTGCTATATGTTCCTATATGTATTCTAATTGCTGCATGTTTTTTTGTTCTATTTTTTTTTGTGCAGAACATTTTTATTTGTATAGCAAACTGTAGTTTGTAGTTGCAAACAATTTCAAGTTTTGTTACAAAGATTGTTGAGAGAGGGACAATTGTTTTGTTGTTGTTTTCTATTAACAGAATTAAATGTTGAAACACAAGTAAGTGTGTTCTAATTCCTTAAAAATTATTATTTTAATTTCAATTTATAATTTGTGTATTCCAGTTACAGTGTCACAATGTCATTTTAATTAAGTGAAAATTTACATGATGTGATAAAGCAGGGGTAATCAATTACAAACCCAACAGGTCCGGTTACTAAGATTTCTTTCACAACAAGGTCCAGATCTCAAGTCTTTTTCATCCCATGGATTAGGGTTAAATCGAAACCATATATTTCCCTTTCATTATAGTAATATTTAAGTTTTTGTTCAAATTAGGACACATGAGTAACAGAGTGAACTTCAGGCCTTACTTGCAAATAATAAAAATATTCTTTTTCAATTTTAAAATTTCTATTTTCTGAATCAACTTTTTTCACCTTCAGTTGTCTGCTCCTCTCTATTTTGTGTCTGCAGTAAGCTATGGTTTGATTGGCTTACCTAACTACGTAAACAGTAGGCGATTACTGTAGGGACTGGTTTACCTGCGACCATTGTTTTATGGTGTACTGATAAAACAGTGCTCTGGGTTTATGCATTACGGGCAAATTTTTTCTGTCACTGATTATTGGTCTGGACAGAACGAGCACTTCGTCTGGATCTGGACTAAGCTCTGCCATTTGGTGATATATGTGATAAAGCAACCCAACTTTAAAAAAAATTAATTTTTTTTTTTTAAAGACGAAAATGTAGTAATGCTTTATTGAAGCAGTTTTATGTCATTATTATGCTGCTGGCAAAGTAAAGCTAGTATTTTGCTGATTTCTTTTGTTTCGAGGTTCATAGCCATTTGATTTTATAAATTATTGGTTCAAAACAATTCTACTAAATCTACCAGGTTGGCTTTGTCAGTTTTATTTACCTTCTACCGTGAAATAACAGTACAAATAGAAGGCAACATTGCAGACATCAAGGGCAGCTAAAAGTACCTGGGAATCCCACAGGCAAATGGCAACCACGAAGAAGCTGCTAGGAAAGTTGCAACCACGAAGTACCTGCAGAGGGTCAGGCAAGTCCTGAGGAGTCAGCTGAACGGTAAGAACAAGATCCGGGTTATCAACACCTACGCCCTGCCCGTGATCAGGTAAGGTAAAGCAGGGAAATGCCCTGTAACTTACTTTAAAACGAAATATGTTCCCTAAAACGGTGGACAGAGCTACAGACCCATGACACCCTGTGCAGTTAATAAAAGGACAGGTAATGTTCGTCGCGCTGTTGCACACACAGTACACTCATTTGTTTCAGTTCATCGGTTGCCACAAGACAGCTTACCAACATGTACACAATAACCTAATACTCCTGTGTCCTAGACGTCACAAGAAGGTAACTATACTTTAGTTACTATAGATGAAAAGATATCTTCTTGCTGGATGCAGAAATGTTAAATTATTATAAATTTTATATAGATGCTACTCTGAAAGTGCTTCTGAGCCTGGATTTGCCTGTTTTATTAGACAGATGGTCAGAGCTGGTGTCCCCTCTCCATCATCGTGTCCATCATTGCTAATAAAAGGAGTTATTTACAACCTCTTCACATGCCATCTTCTCCATATCACCAAGGTATGAGGAAACTCATCTGTCACAATGATAAATCTCTGAAGCTTGTTTATTTGCTGGATGTCTTTCTGCACAAGTGGAAACTGTAGCTGATCTCAGAGTGGTGAAAGAAGAGGCAGTGGCCTTGCTCTGTTAAATCAGTGCCAATCTGCCACTGATTTAAGGTTAAGGTTACTTTACTTATACCTGTAGGTAAATTTACTTTACAGAAGAATGATAGCATTTGACATCCCTTCAGATAAAACGTAGGACTGCTGGGCGCTGCTTGTGCACACGCCCTGTCAATTTAACGTATCATCCAAATGGTTAAAAAAAGATTAAGCCATAGTTGTTATGAAAAGTGTCCATAGAGATTAAAACAGTTATCTGTACTTATTTGTACCAGGTTTTAAATGTTTATTTCTCAGAAAGATTAGTATTTTAATGGTATTGCACTGGTGTATCAAACTGATTTGAAGGAATTACTGCTCTCTGGCACACTGCAAAGCATTAAGTTAACACTTAATAATTGAGCTTCCTGTATTGTTGCTGCTTATATTCATGGGTCTCACCAGTATAAGATGAGACACTCGTAACAATCAAACGTGAAACAAAAGCACACAGAAAGCTCCAGATGTGCCTTTATTCATTTACAGCACATTGCTGAGAGTTATAACAAAGGTTCAAAGTACACAGCTTTGCCAAAAAAATAAAAAAAACAGTGGTCCTTGGAAAATATTAACATTTAGTTAGTAACACAAAAAAGTGTGGAACCAATTATGACTTGATGACTTTCAGAATGCTTTTTTTCCTGTCTGTGACATAGATGAGCACACTGAATCTCTGAGTCAAAGCAAAGCAAATGATTATATAGTAGGTCAGTATAATCACAAACTGCAGATGCATTACAGAGAATTCATAACTTATTAACCACACTGGGTAAATCTGGAACACAAGGCAAATGCTCAGATTTTTTATTCTCAAACATCTGTAATTATTCAGTTATGGAGTCCTTTTCTTAAAAATTTAAATCTTTTTAAAATTACAGAAACACATTCTTACAACAATAATCAAAATAAATACTAAAGATATTCTAGGCTATTCAGAGGTGTGCCTGTATCTCTTTGTTCTAAGGATATTTTTAAACCACCTGACATCTTCAGGTCTGATGGACCTGCAGGTCCGTTTACATTTGGCAGAAACTTGAGCTGATTTTGGTCATATTGCAGTTATGTCTGCGACATTCATGTACATACTCCCTAGTTATCTGATATTCTAACATTTTTCAGACATATAAGGCATATGAAGGTTGAACAGCCAACCACATCCTCTTCGTAGTGAATGCAGTTCACCCCAGCTCCACAGTAAGTCGTAGGTGTAACTCCATGATGTTGAGAAATTTTTTTTTTCAACTAAGCATTCACCATAAATTGGTGTTACAGCAAAAAAAAGAGGAAGAAGATAAAGAAAAATCTAGCTGACTTAAATCCAAAAGGTTTGCTCTAACCAGAAAATTGCCCAAGTACAAAAATACAACAATATATTGCTATTGTTAGTGATGTGACTGGTGTGAAATCACTACAGAAAAAATCTTTATCTGAAGCAACTGTTAGGGCACTTTGGAAGCATACACAATCAACTCACTCAGAATCGATCTAAAAGTGTGAAACCTGAGCCCATCTTGACAATAGCATTATTGACAAATTTAATGTAAAAACAGACAAAAAATAAGAGCACGCTTTGGAGACTGGCTGATCAGCTGAAATCTCGGTTGGTGAAGACCATGGGGGCCACCAGTGTCCATGTGTACAAAGCCAAACAAACCCAGCTGGAGGTGATTTTCACCCATACTGCTGGCCACTTGCTCGTTATGGTGTAGTCTGTATTAGGGCTGTCAGAACAAAAAAATGCAATAAGTATATTTATAAAAAACTGAGAAAGCTACTTTAAGAAGGAAATTCCTTAACTTGTTCAAGCAGAAATCACAAAATCTCTGCACCTCAAAAAAATAAAGTCAGCATATAAATTATACAGTAGGAAATGCCTTTGCTGGGCCTATATGGTGCCATTAAACCCCTAATGAAACATTGTGGGACCATTTACAGTTTTAACAATGAGTTATGAATTTCCTAATATAAATAAAAGCACAATGGACTGACAGCTGCACAGAAAACTAGATCATAATCAAAAAAGAGTTCAAAACAAAAGATGAAACTGATATGCAAATTCAGTAGACCATTGTTGTCCTCATTCTTCTTGGTACTACTTGACCGAATAATACCAGCCGCAGACACCAATAAAGGGCAATTCTGGATATTTAAACCATTTTCTGGGTTATGTTAGTGCCAGACTGTGACTCTCATGGTCAACCATAACATTTGTGTCGTATCACGTCTCCCTCTGACACAAAAATAATTGGATGTGTTTTGGTTTATAACCTATTTTGAATGCATTGCTTCATATAGCATTTATCCCTTCTGTTGTTTAGTTTCTGTCAGTCTGGTTCATGCATCTGAATGGATACAATTGCATGAAACAGTGTTTGCCACACTTAAATGTTTCACATCATCAAACAAATGTAAATATTTGACAATAATATGCAGTTTTTTCAATAAAGGTTTTAAAATAAAGATCCAAGGAAATTCAGGAGAACTGAGAATCAAAGTAATTGAGATATTTCAGTGTGGAAAAGGTTATGAAGCCATTTTTAAGGCTGTGGGACTCCAGTGAACCACAGTGAAGCTTCCCAGGAGTGGCTGTCTGTTTAAAATTACCCCAAGGATGCAGCGACAACTCATCCAAGAGCTCACAAAAGACCCCCAGAATGCTTTTGTGAGCTCTTGAAAAAAAAAAATTAAAAAGAAGAAGAATGCTTGGACACAAACGCAATGCAGAGGATGAAGCATCACCAAATATGTTTCCAAACCAGCTTCCTTCCAAAACCCTCCAATGTGGCTGAATTACAACAGTTCAGCAAAGATGTGCAGGCCAAAATTCTTCCCCAGCGCTGTAAAAGACTCATTTCCAGTTATTGCAAACACTTGATTGCAGTTGTTGCTGCTAATGGTCCCAACCAGTTATCAGGCTTAGGGGGCAATTACTTTTTCACACAGGGCCATCATTTTAATTTGTCTGATGCTCTGAAACATTTAAGTCTGACAAACATACAAAAAAATAGCAAATCAGGAAGGGGGCAAACACTTTTTCACACACTGTATAAAAAGGAAATGAAATAAACTACCATTCACATATATATATTGTAGTATTATTGACCACCCAAACACTTCAAACTACACTTTAGGTGTTGTGCTAAAAGAGAAGGGAGCCACTGACCTGTACCAGTTAGTGAGGGTCATCATGATGTAAAGTGAGGCCAAGAAAAGCATGAAATGAAAAAAGGAGTAGCTGTACTGGACCATGTCCCGTTCATTGTCCTCCACCCGTCTGGGCCCTGTCGACTCCTCTGACAGTTCTGTGCTGCCCCCCTCAGCGAGGATGACTGAATCTTTGGATGCCATAGTTAGCTTGTTAACCTGGCTGTTGCTAGATGAACGAATGCTGGAATCAAAACAGAGATGAATGAACTGACCAAAAAGAAAGAAAAGCAAGTATTAGGATCACAGTATGAAAAAACAACGGACACAAACACAGTTCACATTAACAAGGAAGGCTTAGAAATGGTTAACCCTTCACTAGGTGAGGAACCATAACTAGTAATTACAGCAGTACTCTACACCAATAACAGCACAGTGTTGAAATTTTTAAGCCAAAGACTAGAAAAGTCTTTGGCTTATGATGGAGGGAACTGGCTACAGAGATCAAAATCATTTTTTGCATCAGTCTGTAAGCATGTGATCCGAAGGGCCAGCTCTGTTCTAGGATGCCCTCTGGACCCAGTGGAGGTGGTGAGTGACAGGAGAACGGCGGCTAAGCTGTCATCCCTGATGGACAACATCTCCCACCCCATGCAGCAGACTGTGACAGCACTGAGCAGCTCCTTCAGTGGGAGACTGCGGCACCCACGGTGTGGGACGGAGAGATTTCGCAGGTCTTTCCTCCCCACTGCTGTCAGACTCCATAATAAAAACTTTAACTGATCAAGCACACACATCCATACATATGCAATAACACTAAGTGCAATAATCCTTTCTGTCATCGTTGTATTTTTACTCAGTTGTATATAGTATTTGTATTTGTATTCTATTTTTATCTTATTGTATATTTATTTTATTTTATTCTACTGTATATAGTATTTTATTCTATTCTGTACAGCTGTGTACTGTATTTATTCTTATTGTATTCTAATTTTTGCCTCATAACTTTTGCACTGTCCACTTCCTGCTGTGACAAAACAAATTTCCCACGTGTGGGACTAATAAAGGTTATCTTATCTTATCTTATCTTATCTTATCTTATCTTATCTTATCTTATCTTATCTTATGTTTTTTTTAATGCTCATTAACACTGCAGTCTACAGTAAAAAGAGGTCAAACAGACGGGTTCTTATATAGAACTTTTCTACTCTAACAAAGCACTCAAAGCGCTTTACACAACATTTACAATGTTACCTGGAATACAGGATGCACAAGATAAATATAATGAGGCCCACAACGCTCTGAGCATCCCACCACTGCAGGTATGGAGATGTAAAGGCAGGTTTTTCTGTCCCAGTGATTGTGGTAATCATTGCCATGGTGGCTGTCTGGTTCTCGGTCTCTGTAGGGCCCGGGGTCGGGGCTGCGATCTGCTGGAAGATACTCAACAGGCTGGGGTTGCATTCCCGGTCTGAGATCAGCAAAACAAACAATAACAATATTAATTAAAAAATACTTTCAAAAACAATTTGAACAAAATAACCCAAAGCTTTTCTAAAAAGCAATAAATCTTAAGGTTATGAGACAAAAAGATCTTTTATTTGAAATGAATGGAGAAGAACATAAATATATGCAGATAAAGGATTGTTTGAGTCTATTGAAATTCCCAGACAATATAAACAGTCTCACCAGGCTCATTGGTCATGGCAGACCAGGTTAGAAACATAGTGTACAAGGTGATGAAAGAAGACTGTAGTAGACCTGAATGAGGTTGAGACTCCTGCAAATACACAGATAAGGTTTATCAGTGCCAAGTATTTACTTCCCACAGGTTTGAACTGAAACTGTACATATGTATTATATAAAAAGAAGTCATAATCCTGTGTTTACTGTTTAAGCACTCCAAACACAAAAATTAACCGTTGTTTATTATTTAGAAAATATCTAGATGGTTAAAAAAGGCCAGCAACAGTGGGGATGTTTGTGGGTAGCTTGGGAAAACCTGTTCTGCTAAACTCTAACATGAATGTTTTTTTCCTGATAACTTTTTACTGTCTGTACTTTCTACTACTTACATTTTCAAAACAGGCTTGTTACTTTTGGTTTAGCGCATTTGAAGGAAGCTATCATTTCACATCACTGGCCTTCACACATCAATTTTAAGCCTAAACAGTAAAAAATGAAAGGTAATCATGTTCGTGCATTAATCACCAGGGGATATCGCATAAAAGAGAACAAAGAGGCGCAGTCGTGTGCCATAGTGGGCAGTTTAAGTGGGTTGTGTTTTCTTTTTTTTTTAACAGCAAGTCAGCTGATCACAGTACATTGAGTGAATTGTGCTTTTTGTCACCATCTGTAAAACTGATTTTAGAGTTCCCTGCCCGCTGAATTTCACCTTAACCCCTGACTGTACTCATGTTTCTGTTTTGAGGCAAAGAAAATACAGCTATTTTTTCATTTTCCTTCTTTTTCTAGTTTTTCTTGTTCTAATTGATTAATTCAACCTGAGTACATTTATTAGAATTAAAATTTTGACTTAAATAATGTTTTTATTCCCATCTGATATTATTTTATTATTGCATTAACACGGTTCAGTTAGTTTTGCACAAAAATAGCTGGTAGAAATGTTATCAAAAGAGCTGTTTACTTTTCAATATTATCTCCTATAGCAAAACTAAACCAAGCTGCTACAAAACACAGTCATAATGTTTTGAAATAACAGAATTATGAGAGAGATATCCAACCATTTTCAGGTTTATTCTGTCTTTCCGTTTTACACTGTCAAACTCAGCAAAGGGGCCTTAGCATCAATTCCATGTAGATGCTACTATAGATGCTCATCATGACATGATGCTAGTAGCACAAACATTTGCAAACACAAAGCAGAATCTTCAGTGCTTAGAATAGTGTGTCTTGTTTTTGTTTTCTGTTTATCTGTGCATCGCAGACATGCCGTGTATTCACACCTGGACTTTTGGCAGGACTGAGACAACAGAGGCAACGATGCAGAGCAACATGTTGAAGCTGATGAAGAATTTGTTGATGAAGCATTCATTGGGTTTCGTGTAGAAGACAAAGAACAGCACAACAGCTGTTAATGACAGGATGTAGTTCAGGATCGTGACAGCCAGTAGAGCTAAAAATACAAGGTAGAAACAGTTCAAAGCTGAAACCAAAAAACTGATTTGAAAGTAGATTTGTGAAATCTGTGTGTGCTACATGTACGCTTTTTAAAAAGAAATTCAGAGTAAGTGCTCGCTTATGTAACAGTATTTAGAAGATGAATACAGCATGCAACTGGGCCAGAGTCACTGACCTGCATACCAGCCTCTGGAGTTGCCATTCTCCATCTTGTCAACCCAGGACTCATTCCAGGAGTGGGCAAAGTCCACCAGCAGCACCAGTTGAATCAGAATGAAAAAGAAGGCTCCACCAGAGCCTATGACAAACCATACTGCGACAACACAAATACACAAGTAATTGAACTACTCGTCTTTCATACAAACTAACAAATCTGTGTGTAAAAGAGATCTGAGTTATCAAGGATTTTAAATACAAATTCTTACTGTAGGTGAAAGGCCCTTCAGGGATGTAAAAGGCACCAACTGTAATTGCCACCAAGGCAGCAAACTTAAAGAACCAAAATCTGAAACAAATTGTTACTGTCATAAGTCTCAGGAAAACTGTCTCAATCAAATATCTCATCTGCTTTCACAGTGGCTTGCAAAAGTATTCGGCCCCCTGAATTTTTCCACATTTTGTCACATTACAGCCACAAACATGAATCAATTTTATTGGAATTCCAACACAAAGTGGTACACATGTGAGAAGTGGAACGAAAATCATACATGCTTCCAAACATTTTTTACACATA
>NW_024582582.1:938142-947149 GCF_018398535.1 Haplochromis burtoni
AAAGTTCAAGGGGGCCGAATACTTTTGCAAGCCACTGTATATCCAGAGTCCAATCAGTTACCCTGAAAGGTCCAAACACACTTTGATTTTGATATGAATTTGCATCACACATGTATTTATTTAATACTTATTTAGTGACCTTATTAGAATTTATTACTATTACTTTTTTATGTTATGCTGACCTTACACTTAAACTTGAAAGACACACTGCTGGTGAGACCAAAATAAAACCAAATAAGACCTTTACAGCCAAATACGATAATGGACATTATATATGTGCTAGAATGACATTGGACAGCTATGATAAATATTTATTGTTGCATTTTTAAAACTTTGTAAACTAAAAAACAAAGGTCTTCTGCTAAAACACATCTTGTATAATTTACATTTTACAACCTCACAGTGTTAAAGAGCCAAGGTGGACTAGAGTGCAAACACAGTGAAGGCCTGGAAATGCGATATTTAAATGCAAATGATCTATGGCTGCTTTGTTTATGTACCTGCTATGGTTTAAAAAAGTCTAAAACTGAACCTTAGGATTGGTAGGACTGTGCTGGTAAAAATATTTACATCTTGCTAGCTTTACTGCAGTACTTACCCATTGTGGATAGCAGCACGTGGATCTCTGCTGTTCTTTATGTTTATCATGAGAACGGAGAACCCCAAGAACCACATACTCATTCCAAAGCATATACGGTAAACTGCTTGGTACCCCACAAACATCTCACACTTGACATCCGCCTGTAGACCACGGACAGACGAACCTGCCCCATCCTCACAAAAGCCTGGGATCTACAGAAAATCAGAGAAAGACCCTTGTTTTCTGTACATCCAGACGAGATTTTTATATGCATATGAGGCTTTTAAGAGAGTGTAAAGAAGAGCCACCTTTGAAATACGTGTCTGATTAGACACAATGTTTTCTAAGATTTTTAATACTAAATACAATAACCTGAATTTTATCAGAATTTCGTAGAAGAAAATTACAGGTCAAATGTATGTCATGTTTTCTAATAATACTGCCTCAAGCACGTATAAAAAAGTATTGGTCCTAGCACAGAACCCTGTGGAACTCCATTACTAACTTTGTTATGTGAAGAAGGCACCCTGTTTACTTGAACAAACTGTAATCTATTAGATATACATGGTTCAAAGCAGTTCAGTGTATTTCCTTTAAATCCAACAGTGTGGTCCATGCTGTCTCGTATAATCTTATAGTCAACAATACTGAATCCTGCACTGATTTAGCAGGACAGGTACAAAGAGTCCACTGTCTGAGGCCATAAGAAGTACGGGTACACCACCTGAACTTTTCTTAGCTGATTATGATTTCAAAATTTCTAAAGTACGTTTTGCAGATTCTGATTTGTTAAGAAGTATAACTAATGAAAACAACAAGAACCTTTTTCTAATCTGAGCTTTATATCATTTCCACTTTCCTTCTAATGATCTCTCCTCACTGAAATGACATGCTGATGGCACGGTGAAAGTAATTATTAAAGTTAGTTCAAAGAGATCAATTAGAGAGAAGCCATCTAAATAAATATCACCAGTTGCTGTACTTAGCTTCTGTAGGAAGGATGTTACTGGTTTTTTTTCACCAATGATTCAAATTTGATTTGTTCTCGCAACCAGAGCTAAACTCAACAGGAAGCTTTATTGCCGTAATTCAGGGAACAAAGTTCAAAAATTGAGACTAGGTAGAAACTAGGAACAAACTAAGCACTAGGAAAGAAACATAGCTCGAAGGGAACAAATGACAATAACATGACAAAGAACAGAGAGACAATATATACGCAGCAGGGAATTTTGTGTTTTGATATATATTTGATATATCCTCATGATATTGTTGTTACTAGTTCAGCATAAGTCAAGATTGCATGTGAACAATCAGATTGTTATGATGTCAAAGCTTTGTGACTTGGAGAAAAACCTGCTGATGTCTACTCCGAGAAGGGGCCGGTTAGGGCTATGGTGTTAGGGTTGTGATGATCGAGCTTCTTTTACAGTCAGAAGTAAATAAAGCAAAGTCTCTATTCCAGTCTCAGGTCTTTAGCAGCAATAATGTAATAGGTTTTCTACAAGATTTTATCTGTCTCTGACATTGATAAGGAGAAAATTTGGCTCTTTCATCTTTAGGAAATTGCTTTAGTACACTGAGGTTTGTAGACATCTGTTTACGCACAGCACTCTTGATGGAGATGGTTTGAGGCCTGGACTTGTGCTGACATGCGGTTTGGCTTTCATCAAAATTATCATCATCTCCACTTTAATCCTAACTTTAATGTGTATGTGTTAGTCCCCATAGGGAAATAGTTCCTCTGCATTTAACCCATTCACCCAGTGAAGCAGTGGGCAGCCACCAATGCAGCGCCTGGGGAGCAGTGTGTAGGGACGGTACCTTGCTCAGGGGTACCTCAGGGTAGCCGTTCAGTGGAGTTGAACCCCCGACCTTCCGATCAAGGGGCCACCACTCTACCTACTGAGCTATCCCTGCTTTTTACTAACAGTAAATAAGGTGTAAAGTACTATTATTATTATAGTTATTATTATTATTGACTATTTATTTTCCAAAACACCATAAGCTAAAAAAAATGCTCAGAATTAAATAGAAATAAAAAATGCAATTAAAGAAAGAAAATACTGTGTGGAGCCTGCGGCTTAATTTGACCCAACACGGGAAACCTCACCCGGCCCGGACACGGAAAGGAGTGACAGATTGATATTTAATTTAATTGCTTCGGTTTATACATATTCAAGTTTTCCTTATCTTAAATGATTTTACCTTTCATTAAAATAGCTTCTGTTATTGCTGGATGTCATCACTTATCACATATTCTAATTTCTTGGTACTATTTCTTGGGAGCTATGAATCTGGATTGGAAGGTGTTATCTGGGGCTGACATGTCATCTGCTCCTTGACTTCCACTTGTTTTCTTCTTTTTCTTTTTTCATATGAACTTTGATTACAAACTTTACTTGAATCACAGTTAATGTCTCAGAGGAAACAACATTGTTATGTCAGCATCACTTTTTATTTCTCCATTTTTAAACAATTGTCAACAATTGTTTTAAACGAGAAACAAATTGTGCTGATGCACGTGTTATAAATCTCATGGTGGCTTTGCATGAATGCTCATTTTTTGCATCAGTTATGCACCAGTTTCAACCATTATAATTTCATTTTAACTTTAAATAATAGACATTTACATTCACAATAAAGTTTATATCTTATGGTATTTTTATGGTCAACTCCTACCCTTTTGAGCTGCCGATCCACACCCGGTGACAGCATGATGCAGGCAACGATGGTGCCTATCAGCATTATAAAGGCATAGATGATCCTGGTCACCGTGGAGTTTCTGATGCTCGGACAGCAGCTACACATCAGGCACGTAGCACTGCTGCACAGGCACGGCACCTGGAGGATCAATAAAAAAATTACACTTGAAGCAAAAGTGGAACATCCAGGGATATGTGTAAGGAAAGATGTAAGCGATCAATGTGAGAACACAACATATACATGTTCTTAATCAAACATTTACCGCATAATATAAAGATGCACTTTACTAAACCTTTGGATTTTTGTTTTTTAAATTCCAGTACTGACAACAAGCACACACAACACATTTTAGTGACTTAGAAAAATATTTCAATCATTTATTTTAGATTTTCAACTATTCAACTGCCAGTATAGACTGATCTTGATGTTTGTACTGTTATGCTGTACACAGTCTACTGTAACGTCTCATTGAGTAACACTCAATGACTCAGCACAGCACTGGCAATTAGAGACAATGACATTCAGAGAAAAACTACTTTGCACTGAGAGCACTCTGTATTTTGACCACTGTGCCATCTGATATGTTGTGTCATAAAGTGACTACTTTATTGCCATCAGGCTTGAGGACATATGAAGCAGATTGGCTTGTGTGGTTCTGAGACTTTAAACAAATTATCCCTCGTTAAGTTTTTTTTCTGCAGGTTAAAAAGTTGTCACAAGTTTGCTTATTACTGGACATTTCCTTCACTCTTATTGTGAAAATTACTTAGTTAATCCTAATGAGTTTGCTGCAGTCCTTCCCATGTCCTGTTTTCCCCTGCCTGAATATAATTAACGATGAAAGCTTTTATTGGCAGCTGCTGTCATGGAGAAACTTGTATGTATCTCTTTTCTGGAACTGCAAATAAAGCAGAAGCACTGAGTGTTTCCAGCTGTTGCAAACTGACAGAGTAAAGTATTCTGCAGTAAACTGGACTAACTGAGACATGGAACCTGAGGCCTCATTGTCTCATTTTTTCTGTAAGTTAAATGTGTGATTTCTAAGATAATGAGTAAATCAATATTCTTAGTTTGCTAGGCAAGACGAGGAGTGAGCTGTCGGGGGAAAGCTGGTGTTTGGTAACTAATACATACATAAATGAATTTGCTTGCACATGAGTGAGCTTGAATGTTAATTAAAAGTACTATAGTTCAAACACTACCTTGGCTTCTCTGACTGTACTGAACAGAAGGATATTAAGACTTCTAGCTGGTACTTAAAGATGAGCCACTTAAACCTGTTTATATGAGAAACAGATAAAAGTCATTGGGCCTGCCTAGTCACTAACTAATGTTACAGTTACTGTTCATAAGAACAACAGGCTGGGCTCTTCTTCTTATGATTATCAAATATTTGCAAACGGTAACATGTTTCTGTCTCTCTCCACACATGTATGGATAGTAACACAAATTTTAAAAATATTGGCAAGCACCAGTGGTACCCCGCAGCCTCCTGGTAGATGCACCTATAGTATTGATTTGAAAGTCCTCGGTGACTTCCTTCTTAAGTTATCGCATTCACAAACTTGAGTGTCTATGCTGCCCGCCTGCCTGGCAATATCTGAAGCTGTTATAGCTGCAAAGGGTGGGCCAACATCTTCATATATCAAATCTATTTCAAGATATAAATTTATTGAAAAATGTCTATTGACCCACTTCCAGCATGTTTTTCCACACTTTGGAATCTGAAGTTAGGTCTCAAAAAATATTAAAGACAAAAGCCTGAAGTTTTAAATACCCCTTCCTACCATGACATTGAATCAGAACCTGCAATGTTGAGCAGACACATGAAAAATGTTTGAGTACTGGCTAGTTAAAATATGACAAAAAGGAATTCAAGCAGTCCTGTAAAGCCCCTTATTTAAGCAGAGGCTAATAAAAAAACATTTCTGAATGGTATATTGTTGTATGTTGTATTTATTGTGGTCAAAGTTAAAGTAAACTTTATTGTCATCTGTGCTATATACAGTAAAGTATATAGAGAGACGAGACAACGAGGCTCCAGTTCCATTCAGTGCAAAAGACAAACAATAAATATAAGAAGAGTAAGAAACAAATATACACTTTAAGATTAAGGTAAAAGGTATACACAAATAGAATACTTGTTAGCATAAAATTCTTAATCACAAATGAAATGAAATGAAAGAAAATGCTACTTCAATCAACTTTCATGCTGGATGGAACAAATATGACAAGTTGTACCACAATAGCATATCAGTAGGGATCAGGCAACCAGCATGCTGACTGCCAGAATAGATGCTGCAAATATATATTATATTATATGTATATATGTATTTATTTAATTTCTTTTTTGATGCACAATTAACGCACAGAGGAATTCACGCACAGTATGTGACTTTGGCCACTTTCGTAGTTCAGGATGTCTGCAAGTGACGCAGCAGTAACAATATGTATGGTGAGCAGAAAGTGATAAAGAAAAGAGACTTTTGAATGGCAAGTTCAAAAAGCTTTGTCAAATGGTCCCCTTGACAAGACCAGTTTTTTTTATTTGTATTAAGATACATAATTTGTATGAGAAAGATAAAATGGAGGAAGCAAATGTGGTTTACTCACTGGAAACTACTGGACCACAGTTACCTTGTGGTAAAGGCACATTCATTTGGACCACAGTGGGAACATGCTTTAAATGTTGTGAGGACAGAGGAGACGCACTTTGCCAACATGTGCGCCAATAACTTTATGCAAGTGGTCTATTCTACCTCTTGAATTAAAGACACTGTATGCCCTCTATGGGCATGCAGTGTCTTTAAGGCTTTTCTGGAGAATATTCATTATACATTCAATATACATTAACAGTTAGAGCTACAGAATCATGTGTGATGTTGTATCAAACTATAGTATGGTAATATGTGTACCTAAATGTATCAAAATTTCAGTATTCACTTTCATTTAATGAGCTATCAGTTGCAGTAAAACCCCCAGGAAAGACTGTTAAAACTGGGGCAGCTATTTAAGAAAGGCAGCATGTGGTGTTTGTGGTCAGACCCAGCAGGCCTGTGGGCAGGAATTTGTCACAGCGACTCCTCCTCTAATATATACTTTAGCTACATTGATTCTAAAGCTTTGAAAATATGCCTCGAGAATATTTGTTTAGCGTTATGTAAAATGTATATTGCTACTCCAAAGTTTCTAAGTCTAGTTTGGCTAGACTTAGAATGTGCCCACAGGCCTGCCCACATGACACATGATTGTGGGAAGCAGTAATATAATGCAAGTAGTACATGCTAACCTTTATATGTATATGTATGTTAGTGTCTTTACTTAGAAATATAACTGGACTAAACTGATAAAGTTTTGGTGTAGTAAAAACAAAACAAACAATCACAGCCTGACATTGTCAGACAGCATATGTATTAATTTACAGTAAACCACTGCCTGGACTCTTATATACACTAATACCAGACGTGGAGTCAAGTGATAACGATACTTGGTAGATAGTCAACAAGTATGCCAGCCAGACAAGGTCAGCTTAGTTCTTCTGCAGACTGGCCTTGACAATGTCTGCCAGAAAACCTACAGCCTGAAAATGGTTGGCCATGCCTCATCATGATCTCAACCATAAATAAACCCAGACAGAAAACATACTGTTAATACCGTTTTTTCTAGTTTTACTTGTGTCTGTCTTTTTGTATAAATGAAGTTGTTAAATTGACAGATAATACAGCTCTGTGAAAAACTGAATGCTTTATTACAAGATATATTTGTGGTATTTGCTCTAGTCCTAATTGCGTATCCATGTAGTGCTATTCCTCTCTTGCCTTATATAAAAAGATACTGTTTTCATTCTCTACGTTTCATCTACTGACATTTCTAAATACGACGCTTGTTGTGTTCTTATTATAATGTAACAAAGCGCAAACTAATCCAGTTAATCACATGCCAGCAGATGACCAAGTGCGTTGGGATTAACTATCTGTTGTGCCGTATATTTGAACTGCTCCTCACGCGGCAGCTACTTCAGGGGGATTCTCAGATTTCTGCAGATAAAATCTAAATCCAGCGTAGCTGAAACGTTACCGAAACCATAACTGTTTTAACAAACCTGAGCGAGATCACAGAACACAACGGGAATTAATATAGCAGCTAACTGAGTGTGTCAATGTTCTTTAGCACTAGCCTACTACCTGTCTAAGCTTCAGGTTGTTTCGACACCTTACATTTCTCATCACTTTAAATCAAGGTGCTTGTAAAAACCTCACTTCTGAGTCGCAGCATTAGACCTTACCCAGCTTGCAAAAGAAAATGTCCCCAGAGCAGCTCCCATGGTTGCCGGGTTTCTGAACAGAAGCGCACAGTCTGTGTTCTTCTTCCCGTTATTTCGCTTCCGTTCTTTGCTGGTGTTTTCACTGTCGAAAGAAAATAAAGCTTCTCTATCAGGCGGTCAGGACAGAACGACAGCGCCTCGAACTACTTCAGAGCTTTGGCTGGCTGAAGTAACGCTGGGTGACGTCATGACGTTGTGGACCTGTTGCCATTTGTACAGGCTTTGGTGACGGTATGTGGACATACTAATACGTAATTAGGTTTTCTAATTGTCATTAACGGTTTATATGTTATAAAGTATTTTAACAATATTAGAACAATGATAAAGTTATTATTAGTTAGTGGTAAAGTCTACTAGTGTTAGTGGTTTACTATTTATTGTTTCTTCAGTCATAAGTCATACATACTCAATTTCATTTACACATAAAAGAAGCGCTTTCTATATTAATTTATTTAGGATTTGAAAAGCCTGTGTCCTTTTTATAGGTCTTTCATTCTTTCATTTCAGGCCTTCTCTTGTATGTTGTATCACAATCTCTGGCTCGCTTCCATAACACGTCTTTTGTCCTGTCTTCCTTCCCTCACTCCCAACTGGTTGCAGCAGAAGACCTGGTTCTCCTGGAGGTTTCTTCCTGTTAAAAGGGAATTTTTCTTGACCTGATAAAGCAGATCATCTACAAATTTGGAAGGAAGGTTGGTGGTTCACTTAGCCAACTCATGCCAAAAATCCTTGGTTAAGGTACTAAACCCAAGTGGCACTACTGTTAAACAGAAAGCACTTAAACAAAAAAAGAAGAAAAAACTGCTTGTGTAAGTGGGTGAAAGAGACATGTTGTATAGCCTTAACTTCTTAGGTAAGAATCACAAACATTCAAAATGGTTACCTTAGGTTTTGGACCACATTTATGGTTCTCTCTTTTTTTTTTTTTACTATTTCCTGAAATGATTAATTAATCAGAACAAGTGGCTTTTACTTATGTAGAAAAGTTAAGAAAAAAAAGAAATTGGCACAAAGGGTTTTCGATCTGGGCATTCATTTCAAAATCAGTAGAAAAAGAAGGTTTTTGGTAATATCATGTAATACATGATACGTACTAATACATGCACTCTGAAAGGATTTCTTAAAGTGGCATGACTTGGAGTTATTTTAAAAGTCTGAGTTCTAAGATGTTGGGATGGGTACCGGTGTCCGGTGCGTTCTGACATAAACGGTAGTAACCAGACCGAAAAGCAGCGCACATTTCGGTGCTTTTTTTTCCCTGAGCTGTGATATGTCTGTGAAGGTTCTCGGTCATCCAGGTAATCGTAGTCAAAGGAGCTTGCAAAGAAAAGCGTCTGGACTTCTTTAAGTTGCTTGAAGACGTTTCACCTCTCATCCAAGAAGCTTCTTCAGTTCTAAGG
>NW_024582582.1:948923-956308 GCF_018398535.1 Haplochromis burtoni
AACATGAGAGGTTTTTGGACAAAGTTTGTGTTTTTTCCATTGTTTAAGCACTGCTTCCAGCCAAGAGTGATACCATATATGCCCCATAGCTTCAGAAAAGGCTAACATTGTTACCTTTTTACAAAAAAACAGCTGAACATGAGAGGTTTTTGGACCAATTTTGTGTTCTACATTCTTTAAGCACCGGTTTGAGCACCGGTTTGAGCACCGTTTAAGCACCGGCACCGTTTCAAAAGTACTGGTTTGGCACCGGTGGTATCGGATAAAACCTAAACGATACCCATCCCTACTAAGATGTGATAAGAATGGAGATTGGAGAATGCAGCCCCTTGTTGAGCTTCTACTACACATTCAAGCTTTGCATTATCTATGCTATATTTTAATGAGTGCTAATTTTTATGATATGGTTCTTTGGGGAACATGGATAGTTGCCTATCTTTGCCCAAGTGATAATTTGACCTGAAAATGTAGAATTTGTTAATGTACCTGCTTATTACCATTAACAAGTATGCTATAATTATGTTCTAAGCTATTTATCTAGTTATGAAAAACAGTGCTTTTCACAGTGCATGTCTATGTTAAATAGAGGGACTTCAGTACAGTGTAGCCCATTCAGTATAAGCAGCAAAGAGTTTTTCTCCAGTTGCTGTTGTATGTCAGCAGATGGCAGAATTGACAATGAGTTTGCAACAGAGGAAAGGATAAATTCAATGACTTCAAACTTCACTTTCCTTTTGACTGACAGTCACAAGGACTGTCATTAAAAAAAGATAACAGAGAAGACCAGATACTAATATAAAATGTTTCTGATGAGTAACCTGTGGAAAAATCAGCTCATATTCACCATTTTCAGTGACACTGATGTGGTTGGCAAAGGTAATGTCATAAAATGTTTTTCAGGTGACATTGCTAACAGTTGTATCACTGTGTTACCCAAGTAGTGAAATCTGTTTTCTTTGTAGTACTCAAAGAAAAAAAATATCTGCAAACCCTATTCCAAAAAGTTTCAGCAGTTGCGATTTATCCCTATGCACTTTGGATGTTATCAGTCTATACAATGGGCGTTATGAGCAGAAATCACCCCCATAGATATGAGCCAGTAGGGGCCTTCTCCACCTGCTAGTTTGTTAATATTAATATTAATAATTCAGATGGAGGGTCACTAACAGGTGGATGGGAAGATTCCAGATTCCATACAGTGATACTAGAGGCCAATGTAATGCAATTCAGTTTCAATTTAAGACTTCTTTATATGGTATCAAAAATTGTTAAAATCCATCCAAAACAACAGTGATGACAACACTCCTGGCTTGAGCGGTCAGCAACAGACGACTTCCCCCATCACCCACTTCACACCAACACCCAAAGCTATGCCTATCAACCACATTCTGGCAACTAATCAGTACTGTTGCCTGCATCAGTACTGTAATAATTACATATTGGACACCATAACTCAAGACGTACACATCACATCACAGACAACCAGTTAGACAACATAACATGCTCAAAAAGTCCACCGAAGCCGTTTTTTCTTTTCTTCTCTTCTTCTGTCCACACATGGTCAGTCAGTCATAGGCCAGAGGTTACCAGCACATAGCCTAAATATAGTCAGTCTGTGATGTATCTCTCTTAGTGTTAAAGTCAAACCAACGTAAGTTATGTCACGCTGTGTCAAAATTGTCATCATCATGGGTCAAAGGTCTCCTGAAGACGGCATATCTTTGTGACGGGTCTGCACACACGGCTGGTTGGGGTCTTAATCCAGACCTGACATACAAGCTCCTTTTTCTCTGGCACAGCTCCTGTGACTCTGCCAATAATCCAGGAACCACGAGTTGCAGAGTCATTAACTATGAGGACCACATCTCCAGGAATAAAGTTGTATTTAATCCTTCCCCATTTCTGGCGCTGTTGAAGTTGTGGCAAGTATTCTTTAATCCATCTTTTCCAAAACAGGTGAGATATATATTAGACCTGTCTCCATCGTTAAGAGATTACCTTTCTGGAACAGACGGGTAAACACGGGTTGGATTTGAGAAGGAGGAGGTGGTTTGGTGTTAAGGATTCCAAATCATTTGGATCAGTGGATTCCAGTGTAATGGGTCTACTGTTGACAATGGACTACACTTCACAAAGAGCAGTTTGGAGTCCTTCTTCATCCAAATGCTGTGTCTGCAGGGTGAAATTAAGAATCTTTCTGACAGAACGACTCAACCACTCCCATGCTCCGCCATGATGCGATCCAGTTGGAGGACTAAAGAGCCATTTCACTCCCTTCAAAGACAGCGTATCAGAGATCTTTTCCTGATTTTCTTCCATAGCTCGTGTCAGGTCGCGCTCTGCTTCCACAAAGTTGGTCAAATCTGCTTTTGGGCAAGCCACCCATCTGCTGCTGGCCTGCAACTCCATGAAACGTTCTACCTTCAACATAATGTTTCTAATCAAAGTACCAGCACCAGGAATCCAGTATTTCTGATGCAGCTTCGAGAGTATGTGGTTCCTTCCACCATGACCTCTTTATGAATATGCTGTAGAATGAGATTAGAAATGTGAAGATCTTTAGCGATTATGACAGGGTGCTTTGAATTTTTTTTCCATTGCCCTACTGAGACATCTACCAACCTGCAGCACGTAGTCCTCCAAAACAGGATTCAACTCATATATGTGAATGCTTTGTTTCACACTCTCTCCCCTTTGGAGGCAGGAAATTTCTTCTGCATATATTTTCCTCTGACAGAACTTGATTATTATTATTCAGTGTCATGTAGAAAAGTCTCTATCTTCATACGTCTGAAAGCAAGGTCTGCCGAGTTATGCGTTGTGTTCACATAGAAGCCCTAGAAGCCTTGAGGATCTCTGACACTCACTTCGCCACAAAAACACAGAATCAGGAAGTCTCGTTATTTATATATTTCAACACTGCGGTGCTCTCTGTCCAAAACACTGAGTTTAGGAGAAGTAGTCTCAGCTCCCTCCTCCCTTCTAGCCATATGAACTGCTGCTACCACTTCCACATTCCATGCTCGGGGATTATGACTGGTTTTAAAGGTGCCAACCGGGACTTTCCCATTATGAAGGAACTGAGTATCTGCGAACGACTGTTGTGCAGCAGCAGTGAGGTAACAGCGCCATACCCCTTCCCACTCGCATCTGTAAACTGGTGCAACTGAGCAGTGGTGGTCTCTCATAAATCAGGAATTCTTAAACATCACCTGATGCTGATGTTGTCTAACAGGCGTAATTCTTCCATCCAGCTTTTCCACTCTTGAGCAACTGCTGATTGAAGGATCTTGAAGGATCCTTTTGGCTGTGCAGATGACAGGAGCAAGGAACCCCAGAGGGTCATAAAAGGAGCTTACTGTGGATAGGATCCCTCTCAGGGTCAATGGTCTGTTTGGGATGGACATGCAGAACTTAAACACATCTGACTGTAGGCACCACCACACTCCCAATGCTGGCTCAACAGGTGGTTACAACCCAGGTCTCGGTCCTTAACCTTCTTTGCTCTCTCCTCCTCAGCTATCACTGCCAGAACGCTGTGGCTATTATCCACTTTGTTAAGTGAAAGCCGCCCTTGGCGCAGATGTCTCTGAAATCTGAGTTAAGAGAGATGGCTTCCTCTTCAGAGCCTATTATCGTCCACATAAAATCTATGGAATGATGTCAATCACTTGATGGCTAAAGTATGCTTTGTTGTCCTCTGTGCATTTCCGCAGGGCATAGTTAGCATAGTTTGGAGAGGACATTGCCCCAAACAAATGAACACACATCCTGTACTCTTGCATGATCTGATTTAAGCCACCACCAGACCACTAGAAAAATCTCAGTAGGGCAGTATATTCACATGCACATGCACCTGGTAAAACATAGCTTCAGTGTCAGACATCAAAACAACAGCCTCTTTCCTGAACCTTGTCAGCAAGCCAACCAAATCATTTGTTAAGTCAGGACCACTCAGGAGCTGCGCGTTAAGAGAAAAACGCTGGAATGATGCTAGACAGTCAAACAACCCACATCTTCCCCTTGGTAGGACAATACTCTAGTGCCCATCACTCAAGGCCGCTGCCTGAAGAGCCTTTCCATCTTCTGATTTAATCAGTGACCATGAGTGAACTTTATTCAATAAGCAGATGCAATCACATGTCCATTCCTAAAGTGCTCATACAGAAGAGTCTTTGCCTTTACATATCCAGCACCATCAGGCGTATGTTGACAGCTTTTAACAAGTTCATTGGGCTGCCCCTTGGTGTACTGTGCAAGATAATGCAGGCAGTCGCCAGCATCGCCAGTCTTTGCTTCTATGACCTGTTCAAATAAACACATAAAATCCTAAAAATGTGAAGGATTGCCATCAAAGGTTTGAATCTCTCTTTTGGGCAGTGAAGAGAGACTGATGATGGGCCGACATACAAGTTAATTCATTTTATTTTTCCATAATGGACAACAGGTTTTCATTGGCTACAGGATTAGCAGCTTGTTGCCGAGACAAAGGTTGGATTGGTCTAAAAGTGTCAGAAGGTCCCATAAGAGTGGGTGCAGGTCTTTCTCTTTTCATACTCCGTTGTGTTGTTTTTACTTGAAGCTCTGCATTCCCAGTGACTGTCTGTGGTAAGCGTCTGTGGAACAAAAGTCTCTGCATCCGCATTAAGGATTTCGACGCTGTTTCTTTTTGTTTTAAAATATGATTCCATTCCAATGGATTTCCGTGAAGCAACACTCCGCACAGTGGATCCAGTTCTCAGCACATTCACTTTTTCAACAGTTGCAGCTATATCTGCTTCAAACTGCTCATATCTGCTTGAAGTTGTTCTTTCTTTCTCCTCAATTGCTCCTCCTATTCTTCAAGAGAGTGTTTTTCTTTGAGCATATGTTGACGTGCGAGCAAGGCAGTCATCTGCCCTGAGATGTGCAGATGAAGTGGATGATACACTTGAGTTGGACCTACTGCCTTGATTTGACACACTATCAGATGGCAACAAAGTGCTCAAAGTGCTTTGAGTGCTCAATCATCAGTTTATGGATCAAACTTAGCATCCATCACCAGCATACAACCTTCCTCTCTCTATTTATCCAAGTCAATTTCATGTTCACACATTTAACCGTTGTTAATAATTCATGCAAATCTACTTCCCACTAAACAGCTTTATCTAATGTGTCTATATCTCTCTGGATAGCTGCATCATGCTTGAAGAACCCTGAACACTTGGCTGTTCACAGACTGCTCAGTGAACTGGCAAGTTGTTACTTCCTCTGTTATCTTGAGGATTGGTTTGGATTGTTTATTGTCCAATAGGAGAACAGCTAATATTTCTATCTTTCAAATTCCTAATGAGATTTTCACTCAGTATCCAAACATGTTTAGAATTGTTAAGTTTTGTTTTGATGTGTCAAATGTGGATTAAATAAAGGATACTATAAGTCCCATAAGTAGAAATAGTAAGGGTGGCTTTAAACAACACTTTTCTTAAAGACGAACTGCAAAGTCTCATAAGTTTTATACTTCTGAGTGTATTGTAATTTATTTTGAGACAATTCTGCTTATAAAAGCGCTGTAAAGTGGTGTTGTGGTAAAAAAAAAAACCATTGATGGCTAATTACACTGTAATTTATATAATAATAGTTTTACATCCCGATATATAAATTAAACCTGCTACTGTAAATTGTTCTTATAAAATAGATACTTTAGATTGTTCGTTTTCAATTTTATCCATTTTCACCTAATCACATGAAGTTTAGATAGGTGAATCCATGTTCTAAGCTATTGTTATAAATGGTAGATTTTGTTGCGAAATCGATCCATGTAGACCAGTGTCACAAACCACGGAGGCCCCAGAAAAGTGCAATCAAACGTTGAGTTTATTAACAGCCCGGAGAAAACATCAGCATATGTCTTCTGACCAAAATACATGTTGTGGATACTTATAAAGCAGTGGGGTACACGCCCCCCATGGCGTCAATGACAGATTAAAATAGGTTCCAGACATTAGTCACAGTTAATCGTACATCTTTAATACCTATAAGCAGACATAGAACTTCTCTTTTCTATAACACCTTCCATACAAGGTAATACACTTCAAGCCCTCAGGGACTCTGATCATCTGTTACCAAGTAGAATAAAATATAGTAAGACAACAAATGAGTTAAGGCCTCAGGCCGGACACATTCCTAGATTATATGTATTATATGTACTGTAAGCATGCATTGCAGTTATCCTTCTATGTTCTAGTTTCCCTCAGCATGTATCACCTGGACAGTCACGCCAGTGAAGCTTAAGACCCTTAATGAACCGAACATCAACTCAAAATAAGCACAGATATGCAATGTGTATAAAATACTTCCAACCGTACTTGTAATAAAAGTTAAGATAATGGAAGGATCCTCAAATGGACATCTTCAATAAACAACTGTAATGCAGTATCAATACTGTGAGAAATATTATTAGATGGAATAATGCTGTAAAGAATGTTATTAATGCAATTATAATGATGCAGATTATATGGCAGCAATAAAAGAATTTCTGTATCTCCACAATTTATAACAACAGGTGGTGAATTGTAAATCTAGAATTGAATGTTTCCTTTTAAAGCTTTCCCATATGTACCTGTGCTGTCTGAGAGAAGATGCATCTCTCAAAAAATGTATCCTAAAAAGTTTAGAGCACAGATCTATAAAAATCTAAATCTTTATTAAAATCTTTTGTGAGCACTCGTGTGTACACCTGTGTGCACACCTGTGTGGACATGCGCACTTGTATTCAAAAGGTTTCTCAATGTAATGATCTGCTGGAGGGTGTGGGGAGCCATAGTCCCGTCCCCCAGGGCATGAAGCAGGTATGGAGGAGATCCAGGCCCCAGACATCCAGAGGCCCCCCCAGAGCGCGAGAGCCCAAGGAGGATCAACGGAGGGGCAACTGCAGGGATGGGTACCGGTGTCCGGTGCGTTCTGACATAAACGGTAGTAACCAGACTGAAAAGCAGCGCACATTTCGGTGCTTTATTTCGGTGCTTTTTTTTCCTGAGCTGTGATACACTTTAGATTCTAGCCAATCATTTTACGTTTCCGAGGATAGTAGGCGGGGCCAGGTACGTACGTTCTTTTAGAGCAGAGCTACAGATTAAAAATGCCCAAGGCAAAGCGGTCAAAGTCTGGCTGTACTTCATAGCAAAATATGCAAACTCAGCAGCAACAAGTGCTTTAAGCTGATACTGTGATACTGTCAAAGGAGGTAACACCTCAAATCCGATGAAACACCTGGCGACGCATAGCGGTTTTTTTTAAAAGCCAAGAAATGCGCCGTATTTGATAGCTTGCTGCGAGACCTCACACCGAGCACATCTACTGCGGGTGTGGTGCCTGTTATCGGACCCGGAGTTAGCAACATCCCC
>NW_024582582.1:966547-968418 GCF_018398535.1 Haplochromis burtoni
GTCTATTGCAGTATAACTAAGGGAGGATTCAGGGTCACCTGGTCCAGCCCTAACTATATGCTTTAGCAAAAAGGAAAGTTTGAAGCCTAATCTTAAAAGTAGAGATAGTGTCCGTCTCCTGAATCCAAACTGGAAACTGAAGGCTCTGCCTCCCATTCTACTTTTAACTACTCTAGGAACAACAACTCGCTTACAACTCGCAAGGCTTGAACCCATCTGAGCTGATTTCTTTTTAGAAATGACAAATAGTCTGAATCTGGAAGAATTTTAAGTTCCAAAAAGACACCAAAAATGTGAAGCAGCAATATAACGAGGTCACAAGTGGACCATTTCTAATTTTCCAAAATATTTGCATGACAAATTTCTTTGCTATCAGAATAAGAATACTTTATTAATCCCTAGGGAAATTATGTGGGTTACAGTTGCTCCATTACAGTAACATTAAGAAAAACAGAAACAGAAACAAAAACAGACTATACTATTAGCAATACATTATGCCAAGATATAAGGAATAGTACAATATATACAAATTACCAAATAATAAATATCCAGGGTTGACAGATATGATTATAAATAAATATCAAGAAAAATAGACAGCAATATTACCAAGTAGAAGGAGCGTGTGCAAAAAGATGTAGCTATTGCCGTGTTTACAGTGCATTAGATGGAGGAGTTGTACAGGGAGATGGCCACAGGGAGGAATGCTTTCCTGTTTCGTTCAGTGGTGCTTTATGGTAATCGTAATCTCTCACTGAATGTGCTCCTGTGGCATGTGGTCTCTGGCTGCAGCTGTATCATGTTGTTGCTACCTCTAACTTCTCCTACACATCCATCAGGCTGGTTTCTGTTTTTGTTACCAGACTCTGCTTACAGAATTAGAAATGATGTCCCAGGAAAAATCTGCCAGATGGTAATATTTATCTGTTGTAATAACATTCGTTTGTTTGGATCCTTCTCAAACACCAAAAGAACATAAAGTACACATTCAGAAAGAGGAATTTTTGTCTCTTGGTTTCTTTCCACATCATAATATTCAGTTTCAGATTCAGAGAGGGGAGATCCATTCAAATATATGCTTGAGATGGGAGAATCATGATGATTTGTAACCTCAAAGGAAAAAGATCCTCCATACTACAGCGATTTATTGCCATAAAGCAGACAATATATTACTTCCTACAGAGAGGTGTTTTACAAAATATTCTGGTGGGAAAGGAAGTTGTGCATGTTGTTTTTGCAGAATCAAGAAGCAGTTCACAATTATTGTTTCAACTTTAGTCAAATATCTCAAGGCACTTGTGTCTTCTGTGTACACTTCAGTCCACCAGGAAAATGTTATACTGGGAAAATATAAATCCTCATTGTGTTATGTTCCTGTTTATAAAACAGTCCTGGTGTGATAGCAGCCAAAGCTCAAGTGGTTAGTCTAACAAGCCTGGTACGTACATACTGGCTGCTATGCGAGTATGGGTCACAGATCTGATAAGTCATTTAGTGAAATTCTTTTACGAAAGCCAGACCCATGTTCCTTGCCCTTAACTTCCTATGTTATTGTGCTGCTTAAGATAGGAAGTTAGACCCCATTAACGTCGCAGTTCCAGAGAATACTTAACAATAGATGACATCAGCAGATGTAATGCTTACTGTCAGACCTTGTTAATTCATTTCTTCGCAACTTGTTTTTCTTTTGTTTTTCTTTTTGTTCCTTAGACTCTCTTACGATAAGCTATAAATGTGTGTTTTTTATTCTACTGAGCTTTTGCATTGAAAACCATGCAAATGTTATACAGGCAAGGAATGTGCTGTTACTATGAAATTACGTGACCGAGCTGTTATAGGCTACATACAGTGGGGCAAAAAAGTATTTAGTCAGC
>NW_024582582.1:969874-971138 GCF_018398535.1 Haplochromis burtoni
CTCTCACAGTTGAAGTGTACCTCTGGTGCAAATTACTGACCTCTGTCATCATTTTAGGTGGGGGAACTTGCACAATCAGTGGCTGACTAAATACTTTTTTGCCCCACTGTAAGCACACCCTTTCCTGAAAATGTGCACATGACATAACTAGCAGCTGGGCTTACTGCCAACTTGCTCCACATCTGGAAAGAAATGTATGGTGCTTTTGTGAAAGGCATTAAAGAAACAGGTATTTACTGAAGGACATCAAAAATACATTGAGACCACTGGATAAATGTAATTTATGTTAAATACAAACTTTCCTGCCAAATTATACAAATTTGAACACTCTTAGCTGAACATGTTAAAAATGTCAGGGTGTTGCAGTGGTTAGTGCTGTCACCTCACAGCAAACAGGTTCCTGGCTGGGCCCTTTCTCCAACTTGGACCTTCTCAGTGCGATAAATAAACTATTTTTAAAATGGCTTAAAAATAGTATCCCTAAAGAGTTTACCTGTAACCCATCTCAATTTCCTTCTAATGCTTTGATGACAACAACACTCAAGATGACTCAAGATTCATGGACTTCAACCTGACACACGGAGTCCAGCATGATCTGATAATGTTTGAAAGAGCTCTTTTATAATACGTTTCACGTTCTCAGAGATCCTCGGCAGAGCCAGGCTGTCTTTGTCCTAGCTGACTGACAAAACCTAAAACTCCAGTCAGAGATGGTGTGTATCACCACTGTGATTATCAAAACTGTAAATACAGACAATATCCTCACTCACTTTAAATTACTATCCCATTTGGCATTAGGTTAGTAATAATTTATTGATACAGATATTTTTCCTAAAGAAAGAAGCTACACTGGATCTGTAGCCTCAATGTTTATGGCAACCATCGTCAATACCATTCCTACAGCGTTGGCCAAAACAGATGAATAGGCAAAGCTGCACTGCAAACAGGAGATCCAGGGTTACCAATTGTGGTTAGTGTAAAAATAGTACAATCCAGCAAAGACTGAAAGCGAGCTTACTGCAAACAGGCAACCTCATGTGCTCCAAGTGCGTACTCTGAAGAGCACAAACCCAGGACAGGTCCAGTATCAGCAAATGTGCAGTTTGTTAATTAAACATTGCTTTTAGACAGTGAAGACTTGGGTCACATTTTGAAGTTTAATGCTGGCTCCTTTGAGCGACCTGTTTTTTCACCAGTGTTTGTAGAAGCACTCAGCATTGCCATTTAGTTGATACAACATGCTTACGGTTCAAAATGAAGTTTG
>NW_024582582.1:971175-973211 GCF_018398535.1 Haplochromis burtoni
TATATATATAAAAAAATACTTTCTTAAAAATTAATTAATACACATTGTGACCTATAAAAGCAAATAGCTTAAAAATCCAGTAATGTTCGGTAAAGAGGAAAATGTTTCAAATGACAGGAAAATCACTGGAGTTATAAGAGGCAGAAAAGCATACACTCACCACGTCTATCTTATTGCTATTTATTGTAGCTTAACCTGTCAAGAACAGATATGTAAAGAAAATTCTGTGTCAAGCCTTGTTATCATGTTGTCTACATTTGTTAAGTATGGATGGCTTGGTAGCATGATGGTTAGCACTGTTATCTCACAGTAACAAGGTCCTGAGTTCAAATCCACCAAAATGCCTGGGCCTTTCTGTGTGGAGTTGACATGGATTCTCTTTATTTTGCTACATGAGGGTATAAAAGCACAAGAGCTGGACTCAATTTACATATCAAGGGATGGGGAAGTAAAAGTAAATTCAAAATAGAACCCACAAAAAATTTAACTAAAAGTAACTAAGGTAAGGGGGAGAAAAATGATGACGATTCTAAGGGCTCATGACTGACGGGAGTCCTACAAAACACTCAACTAGCCATCGTTTTCTCTTTTTTTCTTTTGAAACAAACAATATCCAGTCAGCCTCTGACCTCGCCTCCACCCTCTTTATTTCAGTTTGGCTTGGTCCAGGTGCACTTGCTCCTAGCTGATGCCGAGCAGTAAGACGTTAGGATGGCTCAGTTAAAAGTGAAGTCTGTATTTAAAGAAAGAAAAGAGACAGGGGGAAATGAAACAAATAAAGTCCACAGACACTGTTTGACTTAATTAGCTAATATATTTAATTTCTAACAAAAAATAACGTGTTTGAGTTATTTTAGCCAACACGTAATTGTACTAAATCACTTATCTGCTACCTGCTGTGAGGCCAAACAGATCAAACCTCTGGCTCAGGTTGTTGTATCCTCACACCCACACTCCTGACACTGAACCAGCCCCACTGATATGTGAAGAATGAGGTAAGTTATTTTAAGTAAAAAAAACAAAACATGTCTAATTGCAGGATGCCATTTGGGACTTTTCCCCCCATGCACTATTAATGTTTTAATTTGATTAATTTAATTAATAATCCATTATCACTATAACATCACATAAAGTGCATTTTTGGACAAGTGTGCATTGCTCTGCATATGTTTTGCACACTGCCTGTGACTGCTGCAAAATCACATTTAAACTTATTTTGTTTGGCTATACTTTGTTTAATTATTACCCAAAGGATTATTTAAGTTATGTTTTCCAATACCTAATATTATAAAAAAAAAAAAAAATACTTTCACCATTTTATAGATAAGAATTTAAATACTCTTCCATCCAAAAAGTTAACATATATTTGTATTTATATTTTATAGTTATATTTTGTGTAAAGTACCAATCACTGTAAAATAAATAAACAATAAATAAATGAATAAATAAATATTTTTAATGTAATGTTATCAATAAAAATATGAAAATGTAAAAAATGACTTGCACACATCTCATCAGTCATGCATAAAATAAAAATATCTATTTAAACAGAATATTGATCCTTGTCTGCAAAGTGTTACAGCTTTAGGGCTGGCATGGTTTGCAATAGTAAAGTGGTCGGGCCAAAAGGGATTTTTTTCTCTTATCTGGGCCCCAAACCTTAAAACAGTCCTGCTAACTAGATTTAAAGATAAGACATGGACAATTAATTAAACATAGAAAAAGCACAGGAGAGGCTACGTTCAACTAACACACCAAGAATCCATTATTATATTTTTAAAACACCAGACTAGAATAGTCCTAGAATAATCCTAGAAACATAATAATAAATCAAAACTAGAGCTCAAGAATAACAATGAAAAGTAAACTAAAAACTTGTAACACAATAACCTCACAATAATCACAATAACCAGAAAAGGACCCAACAAAACCCAGACCATGTCACACTTTCTTTTATTGTAAAGATGATCAAAATCCTGATTTTAATAAAGCAACCATTTGAAAAACAGAGGACTAGTGTTTAAAGTGCGTCTTTA
>NW_024582582.1:973304-1027555 GCF_018398535.1 Haplochromis burtoni
TGTAGCCCATGTAGCCTATATTTGCCCGTATTCTTATTCCTGTGTAATGGTCGTTTCCCCATAGCAGAGATGGCAGTATATTCGTTATTAATTCTTCGCTGTGATTTTCAAATTTTGCAAAGCAACACAGTGGACCAGACTGAAACCCAGCAACTTTTATTCCCACGGTGCATGTTTGACACGCATACTTCAATGGAACCGCGTGAGGGTTCCGCATAATGTGCATCGCCTTTGCTACCCATCTGTATGAGATATACTTAGATTATTTCACCTTTGTGACACGCGGATTCATTTGATGATATTACTTTTTTTATTTAGGTTAAAGAAAAAATAAGAAGAAATAAGAGAACACTTGAAAAGTTTTAGTGGTATTTCTACTTCAGACTGTCCACTCCAGTTTCATACATAGCTGTTGCTGTATTGTGTCCGTTTTCTCTAAACAAACGGCAGTAAACGTGCCAGATTCCTAAAACAAGTGCTGTTAAAATCCCTTTTATGGTTTGAGTCTGAGTCGGTTACATGTTGAGGTGAAAAATACAACTCATGGTGAAGTATATCAAAGCTTCATCTAACAGTCCAAAGGGCAGTGTAGCACATAACACAAATAAGTGTCAACAGCATACTTCCTGCTGCACTGTACAGAAGAAAGATTTGAGGCTTACTGAATACGCAGAAAATAAAAATATATAAGTTGTTACAATGCTTAACACTTGGAACAGTTCAAAAATAGAGGTATATGAGCTGGAGCTTCAGCTTTAAGACTTTTCGGTAACATCCAGGGAACCATCCGGACACTTGACTTTCTCTGTGCACTGACACCTCAGTGACCTATACCCCTCGCCAGTCCGCCCTTAAGCACAATCATCAGTCGCAGTCACGTACTTTGTTCACGGATCTGTGGAAGTGCTGGCGGTGCGTGACATGTATAGACGAGCAACTCGCGTAAACTGATTCTGCGCCCTATCCACTCCTCTTGTCGAAACTGGTGCACATGTCTGCGGGTAAATTCACGTCCGCTTCTATGGGTTTGCGGTAAATAATTGCGCTTTTGAGTCCGGCAAGAGACATCCTGGTCCGATTACTGAAGTCTTGAAACTTAGTCAGGAAATCATCATTTCCTACAATATAAATCAGCGGGTTTATCGCGCTGTTTAGACAAGCCAGGAATCTGCCGACCTGGTGTGCAATGTAGATGTCGTCGAAGAGGTGGTGACAAAGCCCATCTTGTTTCAAAATCCTGGTAGTGAGATTTAAATTTCGAAATATATGGTAGGGAATGAAACAGACGGAGAAAAGTATGACCAGAATCACGACCAGTTTCAAACATCGCTGCTTCAGCAGTGGGTTGACATTGGCGTTCTTTGCCAGAACCACCACTATGTGTCCATAACAGCCCAAAATGATGACCAAAGGCAGGACAAACCCGGTGACCGTCCAGCTGATGCTGTATGGCAGGTAGTATCTGGTCAGGTTGGTTGAGGTGGTGTCAAAACACGAGTTTGGTTTTTTTTCATCATTCTTGTCAAAGAATATATCAGGAGTAATTTGAATAATGACCAAAACCCAGACCAGAGCGCTTATGGCCAGAGAGTGGCGACTGGTGATTTTCCCCATCACTTTCATCGGATGCACAATGCCCAGGTACCTATAGATGCTTATGCAGGTAAGGAAGCCGATGCTGCCATAAAGGTTGAGGTTGAAGCAGAAGCGCGTCACCTTGCAGAAAGGCTGGCCAAACTGCCAGTCACTCTCACGCGCGTAATAGTAGACGAGGAACGGCAGGGTAAACAGATACAGCAGGTCCGCCACCCCGAGATTGAACATGAAGATGTTGATGTTTCCGTTTTTCTTCCAGCTCACACATACGCTTCTCAGTCCACAGATATTGGACACCGTCCCGACAATGAACACGGTGATAAAGACGGGCGGCAAAAAGCTGTGCGTAAAATTTAGATTGATTAGGTTGCCCTCACAAGGTCCTTTTGTGTTGTTTACAGACATCTCTCGCATTGATGTAAAACCTTTGTCATATAAAATCTCCTACAAAAACACAGCAGTCAGTGATCGGCTCGCTCAGAGCAATGACCTCCACTGAAAGCTAATCGTGAAAAAAAAAAAAAAAAAACCCACAAGTGAATATGCAATTTAAAAAAAGTATCCGCCCACTTTTTTCCAGCTATGGTAGCACACTCATAATGACGTAAAGAATGGGGGGTAAAAATAAAAACAGACACGCACAAAGTACAAATTAAATCATGTATTGCTTTAAATCATTTGACATCACAGATGCAGTCAGCTCACTGCTGTGTAAAACGACACTAAAGGATACAGCTAGCTATCTCACCGTACCTTATAATATTTAAATGACTTCGATGGTATGTGGCCCAACCAACTGAAACACATAAAAACAAATGAAATGAAATAATATTTAAACAAGCTACAGAAACGTTTTCAAAGATCAAAGAATATGGATTTATTAAAAGATTAATCAAAAAACTGTTCTGTTGTACAGAATGTCACAACATAGACATTCTGCTTTATGACATTAATTTCCCCAGGCGTCTCTACTCTGTCCCAGTTCCCCTTTTTTGTATGTACAGTCACTATAATCCTTTGTCACACTGTCTGTGGAACCAGTCTGGCCATTCTATTCTGACCTCTGGTGCCAGCAAGCCACAAACTAGATAAGCAATCGTTAATCTACTTGATTTAATCAGGCTAAGATATAATATATGACACACCGGGTTCTTATATGTTCTTATTTCAGTTCTATTTATATGTGCGTATTGAAGTAGACCAATGACACAATGGAAGTCTAAGTACTATACTAGTAATGCTGATTATTTGTCGCCACCTAGTGGCTTACCCCAACACATACATACATGGTTGTTCTCATAAACAGGTAACGCTATAAAACGAGACAACATTCGAATTCACAGCAATTTAGAATACCTAAATAATCTAATAAGTATGTCTTGTGCTGTGGGAAGGCACAGTACATGAGATAACCCACATGGTACATGCATAATATGGAAATGCCACGCAGACCCCAGCTAGTTTGAGCTCAGGCCCTTCATGCAGTTATAGCACTGTGATCTGCACTGTTGCCTAAGTTTTGCCATGAACTACTGAACCTTCTTATTGTGTGTGTGTGTGTGTGTGTGTGTGTGTGAGTGACCTGTGACAGAAAGAGATTGCCTTCACATCACAGCCAAGACAGACTAAAAGGTCCTGATATCCAGGATGTTAGTAAAAATGATCAGTGCTAAAACAGAGCTTCTCCCTGTTTCCTAATAAGAAAGCACTGCTATTCTTAATCAAAGAAATCAAAATATAAGTTTGATCAATACATAAATGAGAAATGTAGTGTGAATAGTAAAAAATGACTGTTCTTATGTCTGGTCTTGTTGCAGTCTTGGGCAACTGCTTTGTCTACCAGTAGACAGTAGTAGTATTCATGCCCATTTCTTTCTGTGCCCCGCTCTGCCATGTACCTGTTAAAGTGTCTCAACTGCTCTAGAATCAGTTAGTGGTGTGCCTTATAACCACTGCATCAGATGCTTTGCATTGTATTTGGTGATGTAAAGCTTGGATGCAACTGCCCAGCCAGTGAAACTCATTGCATGAAGCACTCAATGAACTGTTCTTGAGCCAGTCTGTAGGCCACATGAACTTTGGAGGTCTGTAGTGATGTCGCTGACCCCGCTCTGTGATTTTACATCGCCTACTATTTTAATGACTGTTGCTGTCCTTCCCAGTTGTTTCCACTTTATTATAAAACTGCTAATAGTTGACTATTTGACTGATATTTAGTAATAAAGAAATTTCACAAGTGGACACAATTTCACAGCTGCACAGGTGGCATCCTGGCACTGAAATTCACTGAGCCCCAGAGAGCTATCCACCTAGGCATGTAGAAGCATGCTTGATTTTATACACCTGTAACCATGGAAATGATGAACTCCTGTATTCAGTGAGTTGGATGGCTGAGTGAATACTTTTGGCAATATAATGTATAAGATTCCAGTTCACAACAGTATACCATGGTCATGGAGATGTTGACTATGTTTTAGTGCACATGGACAAGATGACATAATGCATATTTGTTTGTCTCCGACCATTTAAAGATTATTGGTACACATGTAAGAAGAAACAGACAGCTGCTTTTCACATTCAATGTCCATTCTGGTTTTTCAGCCCATATGCAGTTTGTGTCTTAGCAAATGACGGTTACAAAACCTCAGATTCTGAAGATAAACATAATTACTGGGACCCTCTGGTGCACTGTGACAAAGTAGCTATGCTTGAACTCATTTATCACTTCTCCCTCTACCATATTGATAATTTATCCCTTGTTTGTTTGTTTTTTGACAGTTGACCATAATGCTTTAATTTAGACATTGCTGGTGTAACTTTGCTTTACATACTTTCCCGGGTTAGTTTGTGGTAGCATTGGTTACATCCATTACATCCATGCATATATTTCTAAAGCAAATACTATACTAACCATCAAGTCTTTTGAATTTTCTTCTGTTCACAGGTCAATTTCTAACAAATTATGTTTGCTTATGTTGCTTTGGTTATACTTACCATGTTTATCCATTTGTTCAGGTCCTAGATCTAAAACAGGTGCGTGGGAGGGGCCGACCCAGTACTTGTTTATATAGGGTCATGATGTCATTGGTGCCCAACTGGGTACAACCAACTAGAGGGTTTTTAATTTTGTATAGTATTATTTATTTTATTGTATAGTATTATTTATTTTATTTTTAGTTGTATTGTATGCAGTGTTTTACTTTTCAGGCCATTTAGCTGGGTAAATTAGTTTGTCGACTGGATGCATAATCGTATTCCTGTTTTTTGATTAGAATTGTAGTGTTTGTTCCAACCTATTTTTCAATGGTAGAGACTAATGAGGTTCAGGTGTGTGTAAAGTCCTGTTGAAAGCAAGTGAGATTTTGCCTACCAGGTTTTAAAATGGTATAATAGAGATGCCGAAAATAAAAGTACACTTAAAAGAAACTGATGTTGATGCTGTCTACTTATCGCCTTCCTAGCCACTTGGTCTACACTACCTCACATGCACACAGATGCGGAAAGTACAGTTGTGGTCAGAAGTTTACGTACAGTCTTCACAAATACCATCATAATTTGGGGCTTTTAGTGATTTTTTTCGACTGTTTGGTTGTCCTTATCCTTGGGTGCTCCTTGGTTGTCCTTGGGCTCACTCACCAATTTCTTCTTATCTGAGGGTGACAGTTTGGGTCTTGCAGACCTTGGCATATAGTGGTGACACATCCAAATAACTTGTAAGCATTTATGTGCAATTGTTTGAACTGATGATCTTGGAATCTGTTTGGAAAGTGTTTGGACTGTCACATTCCAGCTGTGAAATGAGCACTGGTGTGCAACAGCTTGTCAATTTCAGATTCAGTTCAGGTTCAAAACAGAGTTCAGACAGAGGTCAGGCTCAAACTGCAGAAGACAGAGTGCCTTAGTAAGTGCCACATTTATAATGTGGCACACATCTTGGTGGTGCTGTCACTTGGTGTTCGCTTGCTTTGTGGTAGAGTATCACTTCCTGTTCCTGCTCAAACACAGTGGTGTTTCTGAGTAGTTTATCTGCTTAGTAATTTAATTAAAAACTTTTCCTTTTTCATAGTATAATCTAGTGATGGGCAGATGAAGCTCCATGAAGCACTGAAGCTTTTCATCCAATTGGTTCACCCCAGCGCAAAGCTTCTTGAAGCTTCATTTGCTCTAGTAGGACACCTACTGGACGTAAAAATATTAGTTGGCATGAATTTGAAGAGTGTGGCCTTTTGCACACAGCCTGTAAATGTCAACAACAAAAGGAGTGTGTAAAACATGTATATTGTAGTGATGGCAGTATACTGTGTATATTTATACTGGCAGTATGGAAAATGATTATTTGGAAATGCTTAAAATGGAAATGATCATTTACTGTGAGGTGTGGTTGGGGTGTGGACAGTAGTTGTGCTTTTGTAACGTTGAGGTATGGACAGCTACACACTGAGGCTTTGAGCCTCAGTCCTGCCTGTTCACATTTTATTCTGTAAAAACTAAATTTTCACTGCTTTTATGACCTTTTTAGTGGGGAGAACATAGCTAGGATTTAATGATTTAACAAATCTTTTGAATCCTTTGTCCTCCACAATGCTAAATGGCTGTGAGTCCTCAATCACCATGCTGAACCAGGTCTTCATCTATTTGAGATTGTTCTCTGAGGAAAGACAATAAAGACAAAGCACAAATATAAATATCACACACGTAACTTATTACAGCTGTATAATATTGTTATATCATTTAGTAACATTACTGCATGCTATATTATCATGGCATTTGATGGCTCACCTGGTCTTGCTCCACAATCGGTGTTCCCCTTATTCTCATGCAAAGCTCTGTAGTGCCTAAGCATGGATGAGGTGTTGTTGTTATATCCCAGCTCCCTGGCACATAGCAAACACTTCACCTTGTACAAAAGTAAGACAGCTTAACATAAATTGTATTGCACCATCAGTATCTATGAAAATACATCTTCTGTAGAAATTTACATACCTTGTTGGGAGGAATAAGATCAAAATGTTCCCACACAGGGGAGGACATCCTCCTCTTCTTAGCTGGCTCCATTCTCTCCTGACTTTCTCTCCTCACTCTCATAAACCTCCAAACTGTCTCCAAACTCTCACTAACCGCAACTCTCCATCAAACACCCACATTTTGAATGAAGTCTGAGGGGTTTATATCGCTGTCATATCTCGCGGCAAAGTTCGAACCACTTCATGAACCAGTCACGTGGTACAGCCGGCCAGCGAGGCTTCGGACGTCATCATTTTCAGCTCCTCCCATAAACGAAGCAAGCCTCATTACCGCATCGCGGAAACGCCCCCTCCACCTGTCCCTCCTGCACTTTCTTGCTCATTGTGTCAGATGTTTAGTTACTCCTCGGCCTCCTTTAGCAGTAATGATATCTGTAACAAATGTAGCATATTTGCAGCTCTGGAGGCCAGGATTACTGAATTGGAGACTCGGCTTCGCACCCTTCATTCACCCGTAGCTAGCCAGGCCCCTGTAGCTGGTGCAGCCGAAGATAGCTAGGCCCCGCTAGCTGTTCCCCGGCAGACCCCAAGCAGCTGGGGAAAGAGGGCGGCTGGGTGACGGTGAGGAGGAAGCATAGTCCTAAACAGAAGCCCCAGGTACACCACCAACCCGTTCATGTGTCTAACCGTTTTTCCCCACTCGGCGACACACCCGCCGGGGGTCAAACTCTGGTAATTGGTGATTCTGTTCTCAGACATGTGAAGCTAGAGACACCGGCAACCATAGTCAATTGTCTTCCAGGGGCCAGAGCAGGCGACATTGAAGGAAATTTAAAACTGCTGGCTAAGGGTAAACGTAAATTCAGTAAGAATCATAATTCACGTCGGCAGTAATGACACCCGGTTACGCCAATCGGAGGTCACTAAAATCAATATTGAATCGGTGTGCAACTTTGCCAAAACAATGTCGGACTCTGTAGTTTTCTCTGGTCCCCTCCCCAATCAGACCAGGAGTGACATGTTTAGCCGCATGTTCTCCTTAAATTGCTGGCTGTCTGAGTGGTGTCCCAGAAACGATGTGGGCTTCATAGATAATTGGCAAACCTTCTGGAGGAAACCTGGTCTTGTTAGGAGAGACGGCATCCATCCCACTTTGGATGGAGCAGCTCTCATTTCTAGAAATATGGACAAATTTATTAAACCCCCCAAAATATGACTATCCAGAGTTGGGACCAGGAAGCAGAGTTGCAGTCTTAGGCTACGTTCACACTGCAGGTCTTAAAGCTCAATTCCGATTTTTTGATCAAATCCGATTTTTTTGTCTGCTTGTTCACACTACAAATAAAATGTAACAGCAAACGTGCTCCTGTGTGAACCCTCAAAGCGGCCCGCATGTGCAAAAGAAGACGTCACATACAACGCACTCTGTTCAGACCCAGACCAAACAGTATTGTTTGACTGATGTAATCAGTATTGTTTTACTGATTATATCTTTATATTAAGATATAAAGACTTGTTTCGGACTTTACGTTCCCCAATTTTGCTTTAAGTTATTTTGTTATTTACATATGGCCTAATGATCCTTATTGCTGTTTTAGAGAGGAGCGGTGCTTCAAAGGATAGTTGCAGATTTCTGTCAGAATCTGCAGATTATACAATATAAATAAAATGTTCATGTTGTCTTCCCAACAGTTTCACTGACACCTACACAGGATGGACAGGAAGCATTCGCGATGTCTTCTCCGGCGCTGATAATTGGCGTCTGTCTTGTGTCAGTGACGTAAAAGACGGATTTAATGCGACTTGACCGTTCAAACAGCAGTCGCTTTCTAAAACATCAGATATGTATCGGATTCAGTACCACATACGAGAGTGACCCAGGTCGGATTTGAAAATATCGGATTTGTGCCGTTCACACTGTCATACCATGATCTGATATGGGTCGCATAGGGTCAAAAAAGTCGGATTTCGCCTGCAGTGTGAACGTAGCCTTAGTCCAGAATACAGCAACTAGGCTGTTAACAAAAAATAATACAGAATTAATTTTGAAATTCTATTGACCGCTTTAAAAGCCCTGTATAAATGTTTGATCCCTTCCTGAATTTGTAAGTTTTTCTCTCTTATCAAGAGATAAACAGTCTATAAGTTTTATGGTAGATGGATTTTAATGGAGACAAAATATTAACCAAAATCCTGAAGAAAAAAAAGCATGTCCCATAAAATGTATTAATTGATAATTGATTGTCATTGAATGAAATCAGGATTTGATACCCAAGCAAAATATGGCTAGCAGCTGATGGAGAAACACTTGTGGGCAAGCGATATCACCTTTCTTAGTTGCGTACCAGATTTGTATACATCCCAGGAGGGATTTTGGCCAATTCCTTTTTACAGAAACACTCCAGATTCTTTAGGTTCCCTGCCTGCCACTTGATAACTTCAAACCTCAACTCCCTATAAAGATTTACTATTGGACTGAGGTCTGGACACAAGCTATGACCTTAATGTGCATCTTCTTTAGGCACTACTTTGTTGTTGTCAGTATGTTTTGGTTCATTGTCATTCTGTCCACAATCCATTGCATCCTGGCTGAGGGTGGGAGATTCTCATTCAAGATTTTACTGTACATGACCCTGTCCATTGGTGCAGAAGACAGTGACGTTGTCTTCTGCCTTTACAGCATAGTGTTTCCACTTTTGTGCTTGCCTGTGGGGATGGTGTTGTTTGGGTCATATTCAGCATCTCTATTCCTCCAAACAAAGCATGTCCAGCACAGTTTTGGTTTCATCTTACCACAGAACTTCGGATAAATTTATTGCAAATTATTTTTTCTGGATTTTTGGTCTCTCACTTCATTAAACTTAAACTAAAATAACATTTAAAGACTGTTCATTTCTTTTTAAATTGGCAAACTTATGATTTTAGTTTTAGTTGGCACGGTGGTTAGCACTGTTGCCGCACAGCAAGAAGGTCCTGAGTTCAATTCCACCATCAGGCCGGGGTCTTTCTGTGAGGAGTTTGCATGTTCTCCCCGTGTTTGTGTGGGTTCCCTCCGGGTACTCCGGCTTCCTCCTACCGTCCAAAGAGATGCAGTTAGTGGGGATAGGTTAATTGATTAATCCAAATTGCCCATAGGTGTGAATGTGAGCACAAACGGTTGTCTGTCTCTATGTGTTAGCCCTGTGACAGACTGGCGACCTGTCCAGGGTGTACCCTGCCTCTTGCCCTATGACAGCTGGGATAGGCTCCAGCGCCCTCCGCGACCCTGTAAAGGATAAGCGAATGGATGGATGGATGATTTTAGTTTCCCCCAATTTCTCAGCACTTTCTTGCATACTCAATATGGGTATATTTGTCTTTTTCAAGACCTATTCTACCTACCCACCATTTCACGACTTACTGCTCTGGAAGACTTTTAGAATTCATATTAACTTTAAAATATACAGAAGACAGTTTACGGATGGACCATGGACGGAAGTAAATTGATACATTTTGAATGGGTTTTCAGCTTCAAGTTTTTGGGCACCCACATCTCTGAGAATTTGTCCTGGTCAACTAACACCTCCAGCCTGGTCAAGAAGGCTCATCAGCGCCTCTTTTTCTTGAGGACACTGAGGAAGAACCACCTGTCTGCTGACATACTGGGTAACTTCTACCGCTGTGCAATAGAAAGCATCCTGACCAACTGTGTCACGGTCTGGTATGGGAACTGGTGAAAACCGCCCAACGCATCACAGGGACTCCACTTCCTGCCATTGAGGATGTCCACAAGAAGAGATGTCTACACCGGGCACGCATCATTCTCAGGGACTCCTCTCATCCTACCAATGAACTCTTCCAGCTCCTCCCCTCCAGATGTCGCTACAGGACCCTTCAGAGTAAAACCAGCAGGTTTAGGAACAGCTTCTTCCCCACAGCTGTCATCGTACTGAACTCAGTCCCTTGCTGAACCTTCTCATCCACACTTACTCAACCCTCCTACGCCCCTCCTCCCCCCTATCCCTCCCGATGACCAAGATCATGACTGTCATTCATTCTCAGCCTCCACCATATGCTCACACTGGATACTGCTATAGTTCAGGACACTGACATAGCATAGTCTCTGTTATAGAGCGTACACTGTTCAGTATTATAGTCTTTTCAGAGCACTACACCTCTGCTACTGTTTAAGTAGTGAAAGCTATATTCATAGCACTCGGTACATCTGTACATACAGTGGGGCAAAAAAGTATTTAGTCAGCCACCGATTGTGCAAGTTCCCCCACCTAAAATGATGACAGAGGTCAGTAATTTGCACCAGAGGTACACTTCAACTGTGAGAGACAGAATGTGAAAAAAAAATCCATGAATCCACATGGTAGGATTTGTAAAGAATTTATTCGTAAATCAGGGTGGAAAATAAGTATTTGGTCAATAACAAAAATACAACTCAATACTTTGTAACATAACCTTTGTTGGCAATAACAGAGGTCAAACGTTTACTATAGGTCTTTACCAGGTTTGCACACACAGTAGCTGGTATTTTGGCCCATTCCTCCATGCAGATCTTCTCGAGAGCAGTGATGTTTTGGGGCTGTCGCCGAGCAACACGGACTTTCAACTCCCGCCACAGATTTTCTATGGGGTTGAGGTCTGGAGACTGGCTAGGCCACTCCAGGACTTTCAAATGCTTCTTACGGAGCCACTCCTTTGTTGCCCGGGCGGTGTGTTTTGGATCATTGTCATGTTGGAAGACCCAGCCTCGTTTCATCTTCAAAGTTCTCACTGATGGAAGGAGGTTTTGGCTCAAAATCTCACGATACATGGCCCCATTCATTCTGTCCTTAACACGGATCAGTCGTCCTGTCCCCTTGGCAGAAAAACAGCCCCATAGCATGATGTTTCCACCCCCATGCTTCACAGTAGGTATGGTGTTCTTGGGATGCAACTCAGTATTCTTCTTCCTCCAAACACGACGAGTTGAGTTTATACCAAAAAGTTCTACTTTGGTTTCATCTGACCACATGACATTCTCCCAATCCTCTGCTGTATCATCCATGTGCTCTCTGGCAAACTTCAGACGGGCCTGGACATGCACTGGCTTCAGCAGCGGAACACGTCTGGCACTGCGGGATTTGATTCCCTGCCGTTGTAGTGTGTTACTGATGGTGACCTTTGTTACTTTGGTCCCAGCTCTCTGCAGGTCATTCACCAGGTCCCCCCGTGTGGTTCTGGGATCTTTGCTCACCGTTCTCATGATCATTTTGACCCCACGGGATGAGATCTTGCGTGGAGCCCAGATCGAGGGAGATTATCAGTGGTCTTGTATGTCTTCCATTTTCTGATGATTGCTCCCACAGTTGATTTTTTCACACCAAGCTGCTTGCCTATTGTAGATTCACTCTTCCCAGTCTGGTGCAGGTCTACAATACTTTTCCTGGTGTCCTTCGAAAGCTCTTTGGTCTTGGCCATGGCGGAGTTTGGAGTCTGACTGTTTGAGGCTGTGGACAGGTGTCTTTTATACAGATGATGAGTTCAAACAGGTGCCATTCATACAGGTAACGAGTGGGGGACAGAAAAGCTTCTTACAGAAGACGTTACAGGTCTGTGAGAGCCAGAGATTTTCCTTGTTTGAGGTGACCAAATACTTATTTTCCACCCTAATTTACGAATAAATTCTTTACAAATCCTACCATGTGATTCATGGATTTTTTTTTCACATTCTGTCTCTCACAGTTGAAGTGTACCTCTGGTGCAAATTACTGACCTCTGTCATCATTTTAAGTGGGGGAACTTGCACAATCGGTGGCTGACTAAATACTTTTTTGCCCCACTGTATGTATACAACACTACATTTGTCTGGAGTTCATCTGTTCATTTAGCAATATAAACATCTGTATACTTAACTGTATTTTATTACCCTGTATTTATACATGTGTAATGACAATAAACTTGACTCTTAATCCTAATATTTGTCATCAAAAACTTCCCCTTACCTACCAACACTCCAGTCGCTGTGATGTCAATGTTAAGAAGTCACACAGAATAGAGGCATTTCCAACCTTTATTAAAACAGTTCCTTTATGTAGTTGGCAATAAAAAAAACAAAAACACAAAAAAACCCCACAAACATTTCCATTTATTCAAATGGCTTTAGCAGTCAAAGGCAGAACGAAGGACTGCTGCAAAGGGTCAGCCACTTAAACTCTGGACCTCATTGTGTTCAATGATTTGTAGAGTGTTCAATTTGTAGAGATGTGAAGCAAAGGGCTACAACCAAATTAGCCAGGGCTGGATTGCATAGAAAACAAGTGACTCAGTCACTGAAGTTTAGACAGGCGTAATAGTTCCATAACCTGAACAGCAAAAGAAAGCACAAGGCGGGAGCAGAATGTATATGGATAATATTTTAAGAAGAGTCATTTGAATCAAACAATAGATCAGAAGTCTTGATTTAAAAAACAAACAACAACAACAACAAAACAGTCATTTCAAGTTTCCCTCTTCAAATTAACTCATCTCCAGTTTATCAATAAAACATTAAAAAAAACAATAAAACAAAGGAGGTGAGCTGAGGTATGTTCATCACAGAAGGTCAGGAAATTAACATTTGTTTTAAGAGCTTCATGACCTATCCGGGGCTAAATAAATTTAATCATCTCTGTCAGTGTTAATAAGGGTTTTGTTATTTTTAATTTTTAAACACACTGAACAAAAGGAGAAACAAGGCAGCAGCAGATTTTTCAAAACCTATGTGATGTTCTTGTAATGCAAATCTTTTTAAACATGCCATCAAGGAAAATTAGAACAGACATTGATGAGTGGAAGCAAAAATGAAATCTACCCAGAATGTGTGAGGAATGGCTCAATGAAAAAGGGGAAACAGGAGGTAGCACGATTACAAAGACAACTTTTAGTTGGCTCAGTGCAACTCTGCAGCCAACTGAATCCAAAATATTGAGCTGGGGGTCATTGCACTAACATCTCCCTCTGCTTACAAATGCAATCATTCAAACATTTGATACCAGGCACAACTAAACTGCATAAAATTTGAAAGACATCAGCAGCTTTGCTTCTTTGCTCAAACAGCACAACTGCAGTTCCCAGTAAAAATGTGACTTTGCATGCCAAAAGCTCCAAGAACAGAAAAAAACAAACTGCTGAGTCACCATCTCATTTGAAATTAATGGAAAACTTATTTGGGTAAAATTACATTCATGGTTCCCTTTTCTATAATTACAATTAAATACTGAAGAAGCTAAATTATCAAGGCCCATATACCCTGGATCATGTAGTTGCATGCAAAATCAAAGCTGGTGAAGCAGCTGGTGCAAATTTGAATTTAAAGGTATGACACATGGAGCGGTGATGTGTCACTAAAGTTCAACTTCAATGAGAGATATTCAAAAAAGAAGCCAAAATGTTGTATAGGTGGTGCAATCTGCAGTAAGAAAGCATGCAGTAGTGACCAGGAGGGGGTGGAGTGTAATGAATAGGTCCCACTTCCCAAATGTGAAGATACACCCTTTTACCTTCAGCTGAGTAGATCTGATTGTCGTGGATTGTGATGGACAAGCACATTGTAGATTAAATGATTAGTAAATTTTGTCAGCTTGGACTGACACCTTGGCCTGCAAGACAGCCTACAAGCAGCTTGGAAAGATGGCAAATGGGACCACAACACAAATTCAGGCTTAAAACATCTGGAATTATTACAGAGGCTAACAGAGTTTACCAGCTATTATTACTTAATTCTAGAATTTAAACCCAACAGAGAAAAAAAAAAAAAAAGCAGCTGACATGCTTTTCTATCATGTCCTAAGATCAGAAAGCTGTCACTTTTTAGAGAGAAAAAAAAAAAAAAAACACCCCCAAAACAAAACGAAAAAATTCACACACACGCTCCACCGCATCAAGTGAAAATTTTCCAGCAGCAGTTTTTATCTTACATCACAGTGTTTTCATTAAATATCATCAGAGTTCCAGGCTGGCGACCAAAGTGTCGCCATTTAAAGTCAAGTGTGAAATGAAAATGTTGCTGCATCTCTTTTATCCATTCCATCTATTCCCATCGTGAAGATGAAACAAATCATTTATCAGTAGCACTGGCAAATGAATTTAATCTAACAAGCAAAAGAATTATGATCCCATTTCACCATCTACATTACAGGAGAAACTGCTCTTTACTTCTTTATCTTCACAGTCTTCAGGTTGAATGAAGGCAGACGCACCAGCTTTGGACAGCAACACACATCTGCAAAGAAGCAGGAGAACCAGTGAACAAGCAGACAGATGCACAAAACCTTTGGTTTATTACATGTGGGACATGGAGGTGGACAAGCTTGGGACAAAGTGACAAAGTTTTTGTTTTGTTTTTCTAAAGTCCTATATTACAAATACAGAGGATAAATTCATTTGCTATAAAGTTAGAAATTAAAAAAAAAACCTGTAATGTCTGGCACATTTTGCCATCAGAATTATGATCTGAATGCACCGCTGTGCCAAAGTTCCTTGACTGTGTGTGAGAGAGAGAGAAATTACAAAATGTGCTTGATTACAAGGGTGGCTAGTTGCAATAACAATCCCCAGGAGCCAAAGGCAGACAGAGATAGATCCAGGAGATCGGGCCATCCACAGCCCAAAAGAGTACCTGAGAAGACCTGAGACCACACATTTTGGCAACAACTGTGTATCCAACCCAGCAGAAGGACGAGAGTCCCAAAGAACCAATTCAATTCAATTTTATTTATACAGCACCAAATCCCAGACGACTGTTGCTGGGATCGACCAGAGGCAATGGGCAGCTGACCTCACTAGAGGCCATGTGCATGTGCCTCATGTGCCTCAGGGCCTTGTGACATCTGTCTAACACACATTTGTGACTTCAAATATTCTAACCAAGCGTGTCAATCTTAGCTGATTTTTGGAGTTAAAAGATCAAACTGCACACTGCTTCTCTCCTGACACATTTCTGTTTGGTAGCAGCACATCTGCCATTAAAAATAATAACATGTTTAAAAAGTGTTTTCCTTGTCCCCTGGAGGATTTCAGATCGGTGCCAGGTGTTGTTCAGATTCAGAAAAACATGTATGGCATAGAGACAACTGGACAGACCTCAGTGACATACATTCTACAAGGCTGATCTATGTGCAGTGGCGAGTATGTGAAAAGAGCAGCAGATGTGCTGAATCAGTACCTGTTGCAGTAAATAGCTCCAAAATTTATTACAGCAATGCCCACTGCAGACTGCACACACGTTAAGCAATTCACACATTTGCTTCCAGCAGATGGACAATGAATGTAAACTGAATTACACAGAAATATCTTCAAGGGCAAAGTCAGCAGTATATCAAATGAGTGAATATCAATACTGTAACCTACAAGAACAGTGAGTAAGCTGACTCTAGAGTCAAGACAAAACAAATGTTTCACTTGGCAGATCCCAGGGTATATCATAAAAGAATCCATCTCAGCCAGACCAACCCCAAATCGCTGGCAGAGATGACAATGTAACATTATGGTGGTCAAATAAAGGAATATGTGAAAACCGGGTTTATGTGATCAGCTCCCAAAAACCTTGCATCCCCTGGTCATATTCACACATTAAAAATATGTGGCAGCATGGCAGACTGCACAGATGTGTTTATGGTAGAGCTGAGAGGATCCAAAAACTCTGCTGAATTCTGCAGCACAAACAGGCCCTTTGTTAAATGTGACTTAACCATTACGCCTTTCCCTGCAGACTGCACCCAGTTATGCAGTCATGCATTTCCACTTGTACTGTTACATAAGTGACTTAGATAGCTTTAACAGGGATTTGGAGCTTCATCCTGCAATCTGAATACGCATTGATAATGAGTGCTGACTTATGAGTGTTGCTTCATGCAACACGAGAATCTGACAGACCCTTTGCAACATACTATTCAGAACAGGTTTATTGTATACTCAAAACGCTCATCACACAGGACTACCTTTTGGAGCAATTGTGTGATGGAGAGCTTACCTTTACATGAATATTTGGTGATTTTTAGGTCATTGTGAACTGTAGCTAAGCCAAAGAGAGTTAACTAGGATGTCAGCAGAACAAATACCATCTCTCTCTCGTATCTCTGTACACACTGAGGCTGCAATTCTTCCAGACCTATTGGGTCAGCAAACCTCTACAAGTCTTCTTGTCCCTCCTTCCTTGCTGAAGAACAACTAGCACACCATCACGCACATAAAAATGCAAAAATACTGGCAGCTTTTACCCTTCCTTTCTTTCTTCTTCTTGTTTTCACATTAGTAGGAGACAAAATAACTGACAGTATTGTGTCTTCTGGATGTTGGAGATTTGGTGTGTATTCATGTGTTTTTGTGCATGTATATCTGCGTGTTTGACTCTAGTGAATCAGTATGTGTGTTAGCCTTGAAAGGAGCATGCGGTGACTGCAATGAAGAAAAACAAACATATACGCATTCTCTGATGTTTATCCAATGATGCAAAATTTCGCACTGCAGAAAAAAAAAAAAAAAAATCTGTGCTCGTGACTTTACTTGCATAAATATTAATTATTAAACTGTAAATGAGTCAGCCCATTTGAACTCATGACAGTCTTGCTCAGCATGGAAAACGTGCAGGGAGCTGAGCGGGGGATGGCTGAAACAATGCATGCAGGGGTGGTGGGAGTCTTCACAACACTTAGAGGAAGAAAGCAGAGCAAGAGACCGGAGGTCAGCTGGGTTTGTAGTGCCCCCACCCCCCAATGTCACATTATGCAATGGCAAACACAAGCATAGTGTGTTGTACAGTCACGGCATACAACGCTCACCCATCATGTGCACTGACCATGTTCAATAAGGGAATGTATGCTCCCTTTATAACAGCCATCTGTGGCTCAGAGGTCAAAGGATAACTGGGGCTTTGGTTACTCAACCAGTGGTCTTGGTTAGCACCACCACAATACACACAGGCATTTATACATGTGAGAACAAATATCCAGAGTCCAGTCACTAAATAAAGTATGTAGGCACTACACAAACAAATGCCCCGCCCACTATTACAAATAAATTAATTCTGTATAATAGGTCCCAGTAGCTCACACCTCAAATGTAATTTGAGGCAAATAACGTACAGGAACCAGATTGGAACAGAAATGAGAATTCTCATATGAATAATATAGATTGTTATTAAAGCACAGGTAGGCAGCAATAGACGATCCAAAGATGTTTCTCAGAAGACGATCCAATTTTCTCTTTAATTTGACAGCAGGGCAGAGCCAATATTAAAAGAAATACAGCAGTGGTCCTTCAGATGCTTGGCTACAAGATGAACAGCCAAAAGCAGTAGTACTCTACATGGAGGAGGAGACTAGATAAGCTCAAGGCAACACATGGGGAAGGCAGCCAACTATCTGTAATGTAGAGAAGTGTGATGAAGAAAGGGATGCCTAAGAAGTACAGCAAACTGTCCATACCGGAGTCTTTGAAAACTGCAAAGCGAAGAGATATAGGAACAGAAGCCAGGAGAATAAACCAGCCGTTCTCCACTGAACCATCCAAGGTGTATGCTTAGTGGCAAGGGAACAATATGAGAACAGCCCCACCAAGGCTGGAGACAGAACAATCCTTGAGAAGGGAAACCGTGCACTGTATATTAGGCCAGTAAAGTAGGGAATCCACACACAAATATGAACCAATCTGACAACATGTAAAACTCTTTTACAAATGCATACATCAAGAAAATGATCAGATTCATGAGTTGAACTTCATAAATTTTGCGTACATGATCAGTGTTGATTCAGGTTTGGATATATGCATTAGTAAAACAGTTTTACATGTGGTCAGATTGCTTCATATCTTTGTGTGGATTGAAGCACATGCGGGAGTCCTTAAATGTTACACATAAATCACAGAACATTTGTAAGGCTTAGTTTACCCTTGTGGATCATATCATACGTACTTGCAACCTTTGTGAGGCAAATTTGTCTCCATACTTTACTGGCCTGATATACAACGCACGGCTTCCCCAAACACACTTTACTTGGACTGTTTTCCTGAATACATATGGCAACTTATTATTGACACCATAAGTTTACTAGTGGATGATCCACCTCAGTCAACTGAAAAGTGCTAACTAGCTACCTTTGATGCTACTCTATATTTACCATAGACCAAGCTGGAAATGCCAACCTGAAGGCCACCAGATGTCAAGAGTTTGTGTGGATTTATGCAATCAGTTGTTCATGTGGAGTCATATCAAACAGTCTGTGTTTATTTTTTCTGCTGTCTATGGTTTTTACTCTATGTTGGCTAGCTGGCTAGGTTGCTGATGCACTGGTGTTTTATATCATTCAGCTACTTGACCAAAATCATATCATCCTATGGAATGATAACTCTCAGTCTCCACCTTTGTGGACTGCAGCACTTGATCTGCTCTGGAGATCCACAGTGAGCTGGAGGGTCACTCTTAAGCTGGGCATACACTGCGATTTTTTCAGTCGCGTTATTCAGCTCCTGCTCAAACTGTGCGACTGAATCGCAGGAGTTAGAAGTTCGTAGCTCATAATGCATGTTCTCACACTATATGCCCAACGTGCTGATGTAACCTGATTGCTCACAGTGTGCGTCCATACACAACACGTGGTGTTCTTGTTTCCGGAAATGTAAGAGGAACCCGGAAGTGGGGAGACGGCAATCTGTGTCCAGATCCCACACTGCACTGCCATGCTGCTCTGTCTTTTTTCACTTCTATTTCTGTGTTTGCGCATGCGCAGCGTGAGAGGTTGCGTTAAATCAGCTTGTGACACTGCTTCATCAGTGAGATACCCTCACGAGAGGTGACCAGGATTTCAAACAGGTTTGATTTTCTTGTGACCATACGACCGTTGATCGGGAGATGGTCATGAGGTCTTAATCGCCTCTCATTACCCCATGTATACTACACGATGCACGACACACAGGTGAAAAATCGTCTCAAAATGGGCCAAAAAAAAAAAAGTCACACAGTGTATGCCTGTCTTTACAGAAGCTGCAGCAGGTGGAAGACTGGTTTATGTGCTGAGCAATTACCACTGGGGCGAGCTGCAGTTCAAGACTGGAAGGTTCTATTCCTTTACAGAATAAGAGACTTACTGGAGATCGGCTGGTGATATTTCCCACTTTTCTGTCAGAAGGTACTTAGTGAATAAAAAAAAATTCAGTAGTAATATTGACTAAATAATATTTAGTAATAAGTTTAAGAATTAATTAGGTAGCCCAAGGCCTTCCTATCTTGTACTTTTCCTTGGCGGCTGGTTCCTTTGCTAGTTTTCTATTTTCTTGGTCCTCAACATCAAATAAAACCTGTGCAGTCAATACTAAGCATATTTGATGTTAAACCACAATAATATCTTGATTTCATATGAAGTAGTATTGACATAGCATTGGCAATGCTTTAGAGAAATTCCCCAAACTGTCTCAGTCTAAAGGATGATCTGAAGTTACTTCATATGATACTTCTCCAGTACATTACAGAGCAGGCTGAACATTTCAGATAGCAGTAATGTACAATGAGTTCAGATCGATTTTTTTCTTTTCAATTCACTTTGACTCAGCAGAGGGAGCAAATCTGGACAAGGAATGCTGTTAGCTAAACAATACAAACAGTACTAGCAGACGAACTGAAGGCAGAATAACCGTCAGCAAAACAGAATGCTGGAGGGTGATTAAAACGAGACGTGTACCTGTAGAACAGTATGGCTGAGGGTCATGTAGTACACATAACTTGGTCCATTCTGGCTTGCAGCTCAAAAGCATCTGGTCGGTCCTGAGGGTTGACAGCGAGCATGTCCTGAAGCAGCTTTTTCACTCCATCTGACATACATGACCTGCGTTTCTGTGGGATGCTCAGTACCATCTTTGGATTCTCGAGAAGTGCCTCACCAACAGGCATAATGTCACCTCCCTGTCGCACATAGGTACCCAATAGCTCCCTCTTAGACTCAGAATCAATAAAAGTAATTCTCTCCAGCATGGCCCAGATGATGATGCCCAGGGCAAATATGTCAGCCTTGGCTGTGTAGTGGCCCTCCCACACCTCAGGAGCCATATAGAAGTCTGAGCCACAAGCAGACGACAACCAAAACTTGTTGAGGTTGACGTTTTTGTTCTTGTCTTCACAGTCTTTTCCCTCACTGGTGTTTCCTAAACCAGCGCAAACTTTACTCAAGCCAAAGTCTGCTACCTTCAGAACTGGAGTCCCTGATTTCTCTGAAATTAGGATGTTGTCAGGTTTGAGATCTCGATGAACAATATTGTTTTCGTGCAGGAAAGCAACAGCACTTGTTAGTTGGAGCATGAAGCTGCTGTTTGTTCGTGGGTTGGGTCGCCGAGATAAGATGAACTGGTTGAGGTCTCCTCCTTCGCAGAACTCCATGACGAACCACAGGTAACAAGGTTCCTCTGGGGGGCCAAGCACTCTCTCACCTGTAACAGCGAGACACTTATCAGATAGACAGTAAAAACAAAAATGATAAAAAAAAAAGAGAAAAAAAAATGTAGAATGACACAGTTTATCAATGTGATGTGTATGTGGTATGACGAAGTGCCTTAGACCTGCATTCATTTTAATGGCCAGCAGGCATCTCGATGTGCAAAAAGACTTCCAGTTCTACAGATGGGAAACAGTTAGTCATCGAGTAATTTAATGAGTATTCCATCAATTACTCAAGTAATCGGATAAGAAATACTCCAGTCACTCGATGAATCATTGCAGCCCCATTCAAATTATATATGACTATTTAACATGATTTTCTTTATCTCCCTCTCATTTTGCCCCCTCCACAGCTTTCCTCCACTTCACCTCAAAACTCATCTCCTAAATTGAAATCAGGGCTCTAACACACACTATGTGCATAAAAATCCTTATTTACTCCCGACATTGTGCTAAAACTCAGTTTCCCTCTGACAAACAGTTTGATTACATTTTTGACTGCAGTTGGCTGAAAATGTAATCTACTGATATCTAGCAGTGATACACACTGTACACAATCTACAAAAGGTCTATATACAGGGCTGCACTGGTAATCTAGCATACTGGGGATTTTTCTGGTCGGCTGAAGAATATATTTTTATTTTCCTTTGTCGATATAATTATACAGGCTACAGCACTGAAAGCAGCATGTGCATTCATTTTCATTACTGACACTGAATTACAGAAATAGACGCAGCAAAATGTGTCAATTTTACTGACATGTTGGGGCTGCTGCACTGGCTGGCTATAATTTCTCTGTATCTGTTATTGTATAATCTGCTGTACATTATAAAGCGCCTTGAGGCGACTGTTGTTGTGATTTGGCGTTATATAAATAAAATTGAATTGAATTGAATGATCCCTTTGCAAGTTATGGTCCTCGTAAGTGTCCAGATGTATGATAAACAGGGTATGCTGTACTAGGGCTGGCCCATATCATACCGTTCACATTAATACCGGTAAAATGTTAGGCAACGATAAGAAAGAGGAATATCGCGATAGAATATGGGTAAAATGCGCCTGCGCAGTGCCTTTGTTTTCATGCACACATGGTGGAAAAAGCATAGCGGCGACAGAGAATGTGAAGGGCGAAAGCGGATCGTTGAATGAAACAGATGAACCAGAATTGGTTTGTAAAAATGCTGCAACTTCGGTGGTGTGGAACTGGTTTATCTTTCGCCCGTCAGATACACAACAAACCACAATTTTTGGTAGAGCATGCTAGCGGGCCGTCGTTATTACCACACAGCACGTTTAAAATCAATCCTTTGATTTTTCTGAAAATTGACAGTGTAATCCCGTGTGCCTTATGTATGAATTCTGGTTGTGCTTACTCATCTTGAAACGATTTTATGTACACGGCGCTCAAAAATCTGTCAAATGTTTTAGTATGACTTTGCTAAGCTACTAAGCCGCACTGCTTGATGGACTATCGTAGGCAGGAGCCTCGCGCAGTGATACGTACTGTGCTTCAACATAATATTACTGTATTGTGTGTGTATAACCTCTTTTTAAGTTTTGTGGATATTATACATGGTTATGCTGAGGATATGTCGGCCAATTTCCACTGGAAATGCCTTTTGGTTAAACTGTCAGCAAGGAATTTGCATTTGCACTGTTAAATTTTATTTATTTATAGAACTTTAATGCACATAAAAAAACAGCTGCTTGTTTAAGTGAAAAAACATTAATGGGGTTTCTTTTTTTTTTTTTGCACTAATAAAGTTGTGGAGTATTTTGTCTAGTGTCAATTATATCGTCAGTTATATCGTTATCGCAAATTTCCAAAAGCAGGGCTTGCAAAATCGCTATCCCGACGTCCCGCATGCTGCAACTTCTTATCTGGTGCGCGTCTTATTTTGACAACGAATGCCGGGTGTGTTGTTGGTTTTCCCTCGATCGACAAGCGCCTTTGTTACTGGGACCAGTAATTTTAAAAAAGGCCCCCATTAGAATCCATGAGAAATGCATTACTAAAAATAAACCTGAAAAATCTGTTTAGAACAGTGTACTATGTTGCAAAGAGTGAACTACCACTGGCAAAATTTAGCAGTCTTTGCAAACTTCAAAAAGCAAATGGCCTCGATCTTGGTTCCACTTGTTTCTTACCCGTGACTTCAGTGGAAATTTCAAATTCAGGATCTGACACAGACTGATTCATGTCCTACACAGTTCTTACAAGTTCATAGAAATTTCTGTTCAATTAGAACCAAGTATTTGAGTTGATGATTGTAATTTTTATACAATGTTGTAATTTGTGTTTCAACAATTTTTTGATTAATGTTTTGTTTCCGTTACAATATTATACTTTAATGTATAATATTGTAAAGGAAACAAAACAGGAAACAAAACATCAAACAAAAAATTGCTCTCTTTTTTTATTCAGGCTACTTAAATTTATTTTGGGCTACCAAAAACTGAAGAGTCCCTGCCCGAAGGGCTACCAGAGATTTTGAAATTTTGAGAGCCCTGAAATGTATATTGTGATAAATATTTTTGGTCATATCGCCCTGCTCTATGCTGTACTGACAAGTTGCTACATTATTTGTACTCTCTTTTAAGTGGTTGTGTATTATCGAGTCTATGTTATACATGTCTTTAGGAAAACCTACTTTTAGATGCTTCCCTTGTCACGTAGTTTGATTTGCCAGAGTTTATGCCTGCTGTCCTTCCTGACGCAACCCCAAAGGGGATTTGCGTCTCTGTCTGAAATTAAACCTTTCGCTTACCAAGAAAATGTGTTACCAGTACACTGTGGGAATATTTATGTCACTAAGAATTAGTGTCAAAAAGGTGTTGAACAACCAGTCTATAGCTTATGTTTTCTTGTAGAAAAACAAAAGTTAATAAATTTTATAAATACTTTGTAAAGAAATGGTAAATGGCCTGTATTTATATAGCGCTTTACTAGTCCCTAAGGACCCCAAAGCGCTTTACACATCCAGTCATCCACCCATTCACACACACATTCACACACTGGTGATGGCAGCTACATTGTAGCCACAGCCACCCTGGGGCGCACTGACAGAGGCGAGGCTGCCGGACACTGGCGCCACCGGGCCCTCTGACCACCACCTGTAGGCAACGGGTGAAGTGTCTTGCCCAAGGACACAACGACCGAGACTGTTCAAGCCGGGGCTCGAACCAGCAACCTTCCGATTACAAGGCGAACTCCCAACTCTTGAGCCACGATTGCCCCATAACACAGTTTTTAATCCAAGGCAAACTGCCCACGTCTTCTTTGATCTTCTTGAGACAATAATCTTTGATGAGGTTTTTGTACTTGTTACATAAGTAAATTAAGTAAATGGTGAGACATATCTACATCCCCCCCCCCCCTTATGAAAGAAGAACACAGATGTGGTGTATGTTAATACACATATCAAAAGCCACTTCTACTGAGAAAACCTACCAATCAATGACTGGTGGGCCTGAGATAAACTGTCCTAAGATAACATTGTCACTGTGCGTTTAAAGAAAGCATCGCCAGGGAGGTGATGGCACCGAGACAGGCTAAACCAACAAAGCAAAAACGGTGTAAGTGTAAACTTGTCTTAAGTGCACGGATTGTGAGTGGAATGTGAAAATTACCTCTAACACAAGCAACGCAACAGACTCCATTTTAGTGTGTCAAAATCTACCCATCCCCCAGCGAGTCTGTGTCATGGCGACAAAAACAACTGTGCTATAATGACAAATCTAACCCTCCAAACTAACCTTTACAAGCATAAGAACCTTATTATGGGCCTTTAAAAGATGGCTACAGGCCAGCACAAGGCACGAATCACAAAAAGTAAAACCAGCAAGATTAAACAGCCTCCTCTGGGTAACAATCAGGTCACCAGTGATCCAAATTGTGACCAAGCCAGAACTGAAACTGATAACTAATGAACCCCAATGATTAGTAATTGAAGCAAAATATGACAAAACCCTGGCACAAGCAGCAAATCCATATCTAAATCTGACGCAGTGCCCCGTCCTTAGAACGTAAAGTCAAAAGTACACTGAATAATCCTCTTATTTTGGTTACATTAACCTAAAAGCAAAACATGTTGCTACACAGCACAACTATCTAATACCTAGGATGCTATTTTATTTCGGCACTAATTGTGAACACATCTTTTATCCAATTTATCTAATCTCAGCTCAAACAGGTAAAGCTGTAGGGCTAAGCGAGAGCGACCCCCACCTTTTAATGATGTCTCCACCAGGCGCAGGTACTGCTTGGACAGTTTGTTTCCATGACTCATTTTCTGTGCCATACCGTTCCTCTGCAGCACGCACTCCTCTAGATGAACAACATTTTGATGCCTTTTTTCTAGACTTGCTAGCGCCCAGAACTCCTGCAGGGCGAGCTCCACGTTCTCCGGCGCGTCGCACCGCAGTTTCTTTACAGCAACTTTAGCACCCGATCTCCGGGCCAGAGCTTCGTACACCACGCCGTACGTTCCCCTTCCCACCTCCCGCAGCAGACTATAGCGGGGCGCCATGACCTTCTGCTCCAGGCCGTCCTGCTTGAGGAGGATGGTGTCCTCCTCCATGTCATGGTCCTCTTCCGTGTTTCCCACGTTCAGACACCGAAGCACGCTGGACTCGTCAACTCCCGCTTCGGTGGTTTGTCTGCAGCACGCTCGCGCACTCCTTGTACGTCTCCGCCAGTTATCCCCACCGACGGTGTCCGCGCGACAATCGCTCATCCTTTCAACAAAAACGGTCACATTTTTCCAGCAACAGTTCCCGTGTGTCTCGTCACCTTTCTACAGAGAACACAGAAAACTTCCACAGCAATGTGGGACGATATCGCACGAAACACAAACAGGAAGAAACGACAGTGAGGAAACACTAAGCATTTCCGGCAAAGGCCTTCACAATAAAAGAGAAGGGTCTGGCTGCAGCCACTGTGGAGCTTCACAGTAACCGGATACACGTGACCTCCACACTCACCGGAAACACGTGACCTCCAGAGTAGTCAGAAGCACGTGACCGCCACAGTAGCCGGAAGCACGTGACCTCCACAGTAGCCGTAAACACGCATGGATACCGTGGAAGTTTTGCAAGTTGATCGCAAAGGTTGGTTAAGTCTTTCTTAAATAAATTTGCCGTTAGTGATTTCATAATTCTAGGAATCGTCTAGTTTTCTTACAATGATCATGTTGCCACTTTTTTTGCGTTACAACAACATTCCTCCTTATTTTAATGTATTTTCATCGTGCTCCATGGCAGAGAAACACACAGATATGCTTTTTCCTGGGCCTGGTTTAAGTAAGAGAGCTGGATTAACGGCTTCTGTGGGCGAGAAGAAGCAAAAAACACATTTTGCATTAGAGTATGATTTATTGTTGGCGTCAGAGATGCAAAATAACGAATACTTCAATACTGTACTTAAGTAGAATTTTCTGGTATCTTTACTTTACTGCTGTACTTTTTTGTGCCTACTGTATACTTCTTTATACTTCTCACATTTTAGCACGCGTATCTGTACTTTGTAATCCGTACATTTGTAAATCAGCCCCCCGCACGCGTGCTTTGGACGCAAGATTACTTCAAAATTTTGTACATAAATTATATTTTAGACCCTGTACTTCTTCTTCGACTTGACTAAAAAGTCGAGTCGGTGCTTTTTAAACAGAGGTATCTAAACTGTAGTAAGGAACGTGTGTACTTGTGACACCTTTGGTTAGCGTCAACACTGTAAATTTCGTCACAAACAGATTTATATATTTATCAATACTTCTATTCGTCATTCTTTTCTGTACAGCTTTTTTATTGCCCAGATTTTAGTTAGCCCCTGTTCAATTGACTGTTATATGTCAATAGAAACATGTCTCACAAATTAAAGTGTCTTGTAAAATATTTGTGTTTTTTTTCAAGAATTTTCTTCCCAAATCTATTACATGCCAACTGTAAATTGTTATTTCTGCTAAAACCTTAACTTAAATGTGTATATGGTGTTTATCTGTTTCTCTCTCTGTTTTAGATGCACACATCAATCTGGAATTCGGCTTAAAGCCAGAATTGCAGGAATGCAACACGTGTTGCAGAGGACTCTTTCACTGCCCTCTGTGCCCCACTTTCAGCCCTACTGTCAGGGCAAAGATTGAGGAGCATCTAAGTGTGCATATAAAAAATGCTTTGCCTTTCAAAGGTATGTTTGTATTAAATATACTTTATAGTTATAAATATGCACTTTTTTAAGCACTTCTGCAGTATCTTTGTTGACTTAAAAGTTGCTGTTGATATTGTACAGTTCAGTGCATTCATCTGCAACAAAAATAGTGTTTTTATAAAATATATTTTTATTTACTTTTCACACTTTTCTTGCCATAACTTTTGTGATCCATACCATTTTGCTTTCATTATTGAGGTTGGCTTGGATGTTTTTGTTAACATGTACAATCTGATTGTTAGACAAATTGATTGCATTCTATACAACTACATTTAAATTACATCTGTTTGTTTGTTTGTTTTTTTTCTCTTACAGATAAAATGATATGCCGGTGCAGGCTGCCTTGTAGGACAACAGGACACTTTCACCGCCCTGTCTGTAAGATTACAATCATACGGCGTGGGGATATGGCAAGGCATTTATTGTCTTGTCAGCATTCTTCAATGCCAAGTCAGCCACCATTATCAGGACTGCTCCCCGCTGAACTCTCCGAGGAGACCCGTATTCCTCCGGCAGTACTCTTCGAGGAGCCCCGTCTTCCCCCCCAAGGTTTTGTCTTCGTAGAATTTTCTGAGCTTTGTTAGAACATTCATTGCTCTACCCTCTGTGTTCAATAAAACTGCAGCTGATGGAAAGTCCATGAAAATGACATGCCCTCACTGTGGCCTTACTCTTCGTAGCTCTGGCAAGCTATTTGCACACTGGAGAGAGGAAGCCAAAGCTGTGCTTGAAGGACAACACGTGCCCATTTTCAGACTGAAAAAGCGCAAGTTCCAGGAAGTCAGTCAGGTCAGTATTCACTTTAAACAGTAGTGTAATTACATGGTTAGTGAAATTTGAATAACTGTTAAAAAACTGTTCTGCAACAGAGAAATAACTATGTTTTCATCCCCATTTGCCTGACACAGGAGCCAGCAGTTGTTGAAGATCTGCGTCCTGCTGTGCAGTGGGTTGTCCAAAATAAGGCACTTTTCCGTGGACAGTAACAATGCCCAAATATCTGTCCTTAAATCAAGAGGACCAGCAGAGGGTCTTAAGAGACATGTCAGAGGAAGAAGACACTGGAGCAAGGGACTTGTTCCTCTTTGTTTTTCAGTTTGCAGAGGACATGGAGCTCTTTTTGAAAGCATGTGCTGATGAGCAGGGGCTAAGGGTCAGTGCTATGTTTGACATGTAATGGACAAATGAAGGCACTGGCTGTTTGTTTGTTTGTTTAATATGTTGTTGTTTTTTGTTTTGCGTTTTGCGTAGTACAAAATTCCAATTAAACTTATTTCAAAATGTTGTTCACTTTATTCTGTGTCCATACTTATAATAAAGGATTACAGTGTAACAGCATTAAATGTAAATGTAACAGCATTTTTTTTAAACTTGTAATTTCAAAATAAAAAGCTTATTGTTGATATTAACAGTAAAGAATTGTAATCAATAATATTTTTATACATTTTAAACATTAACACTCTGGGCTCTATCCTGGCCATTTGTGGACACTTCACTTATTCTTTTTTTTGACTACTGCACTGCAGTGGACCAAAAGAATGACACGGGTTTGATCTTAAGGATCTAATAGTTGTGTGTGTTGTGCATGACATTGCCACACAAATATGTATTTGCAAGATAGAGTAGAATAAATTATGACGCATGAAATATTACATAGGCTGCAGTGAATTTCTGTTGATACAGACTATTGAGCTTTGAGTTTCCCAGTCAAACTTAGCTTTGAAGCACCTGCTAAAAACACTTTTACTCTTGTACATTTCATAACAAGACACCATAGCCAAAATATTAACAAAATATATATTATTAAAAAATTCAAAGCTGCAGCACATACAGCAACAAACACCGTTAGTAAATGTGTCCTGGAGTTTCTGCAGGTGCAGAAAGTGCTGCTGCTGTAAGTCAGCCTAACAGCTTCCAGATCACTTATTTTTCTGGAAAGATGGTAGGAAGGGCATCACTGCTCATTTCTACAGTCTCCCAGATCTTGGAATACAATCCCTTTGTACCATGAAACCACTTCGCAGTACTAGGAGTCCACTAAAACCTATAAAGAGAGTGATCCTGGAAGAAATGGGGCACACACTAGTGACCTCAACAATTGCAAGACAGCCTTTTCCCCGATGCTCAGATGGGGGAAAAAAGGAAGTTTCATGAAAACATTAGGACTTTAGGTAATATATAACCTAACTGGCTATAAAGAGTAAAAAATTTAGATACAATTTTGATGAAAAGGACTGGTGCTATTTTAAAGAAGAAAGTGTACTTTATTGGTCCCCGTGGGGAAAATCCCTCTCTGCATTTAACCCATTCACTCAGTGAAGCAGTGGGCAGCCATTGGGCGCCCGGGGAGCAGTGTGTAGGGACGGTACCTTGCTCAGGGGTACCTCAGGGTAGCTGTTCAGTGGAATCGAACCCCCGACCTTCCGATCATGGGGCCACCACTCTACCTACTGAGCTATCCCTGCCCAGAATATGTGATGTCCTTTTCATCAAAATCAAAATTGTATCTAAATTTTTTACTTTACGTCTGCGTTACATAACAGTCTGTCCCTTTCTCTCCACACACACACACACTTCCTTTTTTTCTGCTGCTTCCGTGAGAATTTTACTATTGGTGTTGTAGCTACAAAACTTAATGTCACAGTGAACATGGAAAAAGGTGACTGGCCCTGCAAGTACTTAAATTATGAATTATGCATGTTGTAAATATTTAATTTGCTGATATTAACAGAAAATTTAATTTCTGTTTAAACATCTGTTTAACATTTAGATTGATTGTTTATATTTGCTTGGCTTCTAATCCTCCTGCATGATTTCAATAGATGATTTCGTGGGCGTGTCCCTCGCTGAAGGCATACTTCCATCCCCGTCCATGACCTGGATAAAAATGTCATCCTTAAGGAAAAGTGGGAGAGTTGATCGCAGCTGTCTTGAAATTGCACTGCAGTAAGGGGCAAATTAAGCTTTACGAAACACTGAAGCTTGTACTGACATGGGTTCTCTGCTCGAAGCGTTTCCATACATACTACATTGTTAATCTGAGTATAGCATCAAGTCAATTAAGCTTTGTATTAGAGGAGGTTATTAATCAGTTTCAGCTGCTTTGTTGTTAATGAAATTACCACTATTCTTATCCTTGCACTATATGGCAAGGATAAGAAACCCACAACAGAGGAATGGTGGAGGCCACTGACAATTTTCTCCTCATCTTTTCCAGCAGTTTTTTCATAGGTTTATATTTGAATATGATCAATGTCACTACTGGTAGCATGAGATGATACCTGGATGCTCCAGAGGCTGCAGAGGTAGTCCAACTCCTTCAGGATGGTACATCAATGTGTTTCATTTTCAACAGGTTTGCTGTGTGTCCAGCACAGCATGGAGAGGATTCCAGGAGATGGGAAGTTACTCTAGGAGAGCTGGACAGGGCCATAGGAGGTTCTTAACCCACCAGTAGGACCAGTGTCTGCTTCTTTGTGCAAGAAGCAACACAGGAGCACCATCAAAGTGACCCAGGCTGGTTTAAATACAGTATATCTAACCAAACAATCAGAAGCAAACTTCACAAGGGTGGCCTGAGGGCCTGGTGTCATTTAGTGAGCTGCCCTGTACTGTGGAGCTTGAATGGCATTTGTCATAAAATACCAGAATTGGCAAGTACACCACTGGCACCTTGTGATTTTCACAGATGAGAACAGGTTCACCCCGAGTGCATGTGACAGACATCAAAAGGGCTTGGGAGCTTATTATGCTCCCTTTAACATTGTTTAACAGGACTGGTTTGGTGGTAGGTCTGGGGCGGTATATCCAGGGACAGACCTTTACAGGCTAGGCAACAGAACCCTGACTGCCATTAGTATGGGGATGAAATCCCATTGTGAGACCCTATGCAGGTGGCATAGGTCATGCACGACAATGTCCAGGCTCATGTGGTGAGACTATCCAGGCAGTTCTTTGGAGGATGAAGAATTTGATATTACCAACTGGCCCCCAAACTCATCTGAGCATGTTTCAGGCCATCCAATGCTACCTCAAACTGTCCAGGAGCTCAGTGATGCCCTGATACAAGTCTGGGAGGAGATCCCCCAGGGCACGATCAGTTCAGAATCTTTGGATTTCATATTTCAGCTGCTGTCCTCTTGAGTAATATTTTTGGTGTTGAAAAGAGATGGCATGAGGGCTAACGAAGAAGCTTTGTTTTGTAATGAGCTTTTTTCCTTTTAAAAAAGCTCATTACAAAGCACTGTCAGGCTCAATAGTGTGCCTGACAGCGTTGTCAGGCTCACTATTTTGAGTACCATTTTGAGTGGCTCTATGAAATTTTGGCAAAATGGACTAGCATGCAAATTGTTTTTACTTTTATTTTTTGGATGTCTTTGAATTTTTCCCTCTGTAAGCTGATGATTTTAATTTCCATCAAAATAAATGTGGCACTGTTTCATTTTTAACAGTCCTTATCACCAAAAATATTCAGCATGATTGAGTTTGGATGTGTTTACATTTTTTTTGAGCAGTTTATTAATTATTTATTCAATACAGTTCATTAGCCAATCAAAGACAAAACCCACAGTGAATATTGATCAATTTGAGAGCATTATTACTATTACACTATATATTTGAAGACAGAGTTCAATGTGAAACATGGTATAAAGGAGCAATATCATTTAAATTCAAACTTATAATTTACACATGTCAATACATACAACAATACAACAAACAACCAGGATTTTGGTCCAAAATTCCAGCTAAAGCTGATCCCTGAAGATACAATATAAAAAAATGTAAAACGAAAAAAAAAAAGCAATATTATAATATTTCCTTAAAAACAGTGACAGGCTCACTGAATGGTGAGGCTGTTTAAGTGCTAAACCAAGGTTTCAGGTAAGAAAACAAAATAATTCATCAATAAGCAGGAACTACTGACAATTTGATAGTTCATACAGCTCAAGTATACCTAAATTAACTTAAAAGATCTATAATAACATGCCAAGTCTCCTGCTAACGATACACAACTGAAATATCCACTGTGATACAAAATTCAATATTTGCAATTCATGTAATGAAGTGTTGTAGGATTTCCTACTTACTATTCATATTTCAAATGAGTAAGGTGAATGTTATAAAATAAATATTTCCAATATAAACTTAAAAACAGAACTGAAAAAAAAAAGAAGAAAACTAATGACATAAAAAAAATCATAAAATTGTACTAGCTTCCCCGTAGGAGCTCTGGTCTGCTGCTGCAAACTTCACAAAGCACAGAATCAATCAGGTGGCTGAACACACTGAAATCTTGTCTGCACCTGTCACTGCATTGTGAAGAGTGTAGTGGTTCAAGAGATGTCTCCAAGTTGGACTGCACATGAGCAATTCTTGGTCACCTTTGAAACAATAGACACATGTTAGAGACTGCTTCGTTCATCTTTGTAATGTTGCTGAATTTAGAAACATCCACTTTTAAAAAGTGATGCTGAAAACTAGATAATGATCTGGTCATCAAACTGACCTGTATGAAAACGTCTCGCCAAAAATACAGTAGCAATACAGCTGATTTGCATCATCATTTACCACCCAAAAAGCAAATATGAAACAAGACTACAACTGCTAATATGGCCTCCTGCATACAAGCTGCCTACAAATTGCAGACAACGCACCAAAGTCAGACTTTTTACTCAGGTGAGGTATTTGCCATGTACAAGTAGCATTGTGAATGTTTAAAATTAAAACTTATTATGACTTATGAGTATCAATAATGAAGAATTGAATAGTTTACTCTACACAATAATAAATTATATTTATAACTGAATACATTTTAGGTTTTAATTACCAAAATTTTTAAAACATGCTTTAAAATAATTGTTATTGGTTATTCAGTGAAACTAGGTTAGGAATATGACAGTGGTAGTAATTTCAAAAAATCCAAAACTCAATTAATAGTGTAAACAAGAGTGATTTTCTTAGACAACTGTATATTAGGAGCTCAGCAACGTCTGCATAATTCTTAAAAACAGATCTGCACAGCTGCATTATCTCACCAATGATGCAGAGTCCCTCCTTGGCCCTGGTGATGGCTACATTTATCTGATTGGGATCACCAACAAAGCCCAGATGTTTGGAAAGCCAGCTTCTTTCTGGTTGTTTCTCAATTTCTTCATTTGGTAGAGAGCACACTGTAGATAAGATGACATAACGCCATTCACTTCCTAAAAGACAAGACTGTTGTCACATATTTTGCTATCATTAAACAGCATAACTGACTTTTTCCTGTGTCTATCCTTTGACACTTTTGAGTATTGCTTATTATGCAAACTGATCCTAATCCCCCAATTTCCTAGTTATTATCCTTTGTTGTAGTTCTTCTGGTTTCATGATTTTGTGAGAAATTCCTGAATCATACCCAGAAAAAGAATTCCATGTCAACTGAATTAAATGAAGTCAGTTATATTTGCTTTTATATTCCAAAACAAACTGCAAACTACAACACATGGGTCTTTTTTAAACTGAACAGTTTTGTTTGTTCTGTTGGCTTTTTTCCAAATTATGTTTTGTTTATCTTATATTACATTTTGATATAGTTTTAATGTTTTATTTATTCTAAATATATTTTACTATATTTTGAAACATATTCTGAAGCCTTTCCTCTTTAGGAAACTTTAGGAAAGGTTTTGTGGTTGGGTAACAGAGTAGCTCACCTTGACTTTTTGTGATCGTGGTAACTGGGATTTGTTCCATCTTCTTTTTCTTCAGCTCATTCCTGATTTCTGACACCTGGGCATTATAAGGTGATAAAATCACAATACTTTGCTGTGCAATTCTGGCAGTCTTCACTAGCTTTTCAGCAATGGTAATCTGCAAGAGAACCAAATTGAAATAGTTGAGCATCCAGTAGCTTTACAGTAACTTTTGCTTTTTTATATTTAAATGTTACTGTTTAAGAGGAAACAAAAGAACATCCAATACTGTACCACTTTGTTTCTCTCTTCAAGATTAGCTTTAGAGTTTTGGTTGCCTTGGGCTGTGTTGACAACTAGACTTATCGTCTTTCCTTTGACATCCCCAAAAACAATGGGTTTTGTCTTGTGGTCAACTTGAAAGACACTCCTCTGCTGTTCCACTCCAGTTTTCAGGTTTCCATCATAAAATTCATTTGATGGGAACTCACATATGTCCTCATGCTATCAAGGTAAATAACAGTTTAGTTAGAATTTGAATGTGGTAGTCAATGTAGTGTATAAAGAGTGCAATCCAAAAGTATGAGACCACTTGGCAAGATACTTATACTAATAAGTATACTAACAAATTGTTAATCTGGCATTGTCAATTAGACTTAATATAGGCAAGATACTCTCTATCTAAACAATTTGAGTGACGAATGGAGTGAGTAAGATTTGAGTGAATCTGTGAAACCTGTCAGTAGTAAATAGTTACAGCGTATTTGTTTGGCCCCCTTTAACTATAGAGCTGCAGAGACTCCAAAAGTTTGTTCAAATCTGATAACTGAGGCCATATTTATACCCCCACATAGTCAGTGATGTTTTACTTTTCCAACAATGTTTTGATGAAAAATTGACTGACATGCAGGTCAAGCATCCAGGTGAATAATGACAGCAAAATTATTGATTTGAACAAGCCTCTGTTGAGTAGATCAAATTCACCGGAATCACTTGAAACCTACTTCCATGGCAGGCTACAAATGTGTTCCCACGGGCAATTTTACTAATCTGCTGTTTAAATTCTTGTTCTATTCCCCCCACACACATACAGGATTGTGCATGTGTGTGTACTTTATTAAGTTTAGCATATATAAAAACTTTAACATGGTAAGATTAGATGTTTGATGTGGTCTTAAACTTTTGTAATCCAGTATATTTATTATGTGCTATACATCACTATTATATACACTTCTATCGTGTAAAGTTAATGTTCTTACCATTCTGTACTGGATGTCCAGCATAACTGCCCTCTTCTCATGGATTGTATAGTAGCGCTCAAACAGAGACTTGGCCATTCCAAGCTTCCTCACAAATTCGTTCCTCACAATGGGTCGTAGCTGTTTGTGGTCCCCAATCAAAACAATCTGAAAGTTATATTGGTGATAGTGTAAGACAGAGTGAGTAACTAGCAATAGAGTGACTACTGTCAAAGCAGCGATGAGGCACCCTCTTTTTTGGGGTCTTATTTACAAAAAATCATACCCTGAAGTTAGGAGTAGTCATAAATGAAAATGAAGTAGTAGTCCTAGGTGAACCACTTGAACCTTGTTTTACACTTCTAACCAACAGAAAACTGCTTAGTGTGTTTCTGTGCAAAAGTATATCTTTTTTAAATGTATTGTCAGCAATATGAAGCAACATCATTTTATCTTTTACTTATTAACCACATTTAGTACGGATGGGGGGTCTTTTTATAAACTTCTTTAAACCCCCTGGTTTCAGTCCAAGAGAGCATGCTTTTTAGTTATTAAAGAAGACAGAATGCAGAAAGACCTCAGAACAGGCAGCAGTGGTTTCTATAAAGGCCTAGCAGGGCAACTCAAGGAAGGAAACACAGCATTTGATGATGTCCAAACCTTTTCTGGTTTGTTGCAGACTAGTGGAATCAGGGCCTGGGGTTCAGTGGCCATAGCACACTCATCAATTAGAATTTGACGTGCAGTGACAGTCTTAGTCAAGACTGGGGTGGAAGACTGCGTACATGTGCACAGTATGATGTCATGCTGTTGTAGTTCATATGCCCGAGCGTCTCTGAGAAGGTTTTTGTATCTAGGAAAACAATCCATACAGTTCCTTCAACTGATTTTTATGCAAAATTGATTGCTTTTATTGCAAATAATAGTTTCACTAACATTTATTTAAAAAATGTTCCAAAATCTTCCAACAATACATTAATTTAAAAGGTCAAAAAATAATGTTTCAGGCACTAAAACAAAACAAAAAAAAACAAACTTACTCTTTCACTTCTTCAGCAGTCAGTTCTCCCTTTTTTTCAAAAGCAAGTTTAATACGTTTATCAAAGTCTCTTATTTGAACTGAATAAATGTTTTGGTCCTGACGCATGCGGTGATGCATAGTGATATCCCTAAATTAATGTAAAAAAGGCCAGTGTTATATTAACAATCAACAAAACAATCCAAAAGCAGTTAGTCACCAACTGATATGATTGCAGTACCTGAGCTCTGGTTTGGAATGATCTTGGCGAAGGGTTCTTTGGGAAAACTGCAGCTTGCAGTCTGGAAAAGGGAAATCAAGCATCTCCACTTCTTGGCTGTAAACCCTGAGGGGCCTTAGGCTGTCCTTAAACCTCATTAAGTACCCTGTGTTACAGCAATAAAAGACACACGGAACACGACGGGTTTTGATGACCACTTCAAAGATGAAATTGAGATTAAATTCTGCAGAGAATCAACATAACTTGCCTGCTACAACATCAACAGACTTGTTGGATGGCCCACAGTAGAGAATGACCTTTTTCTTTTCCTTATCCTTTGGGTCATCCAATTTCATTTTGTTTTTAGAGTTGTGCTCAAAAAAACTGTGTACAATGTACACACCTACTACTGTTTTTCCAGTTCCTAAGAGGCAAAGAAAATGGTTTAAGACTTAGCAGAAAATATGAACCATCAAGGTACACAAGTTGACACACCTACCAGGGGGTCCTTGTATCAGTGTGAAGGTATTATTTAGAGCTTTATCTACTGCACGATGCTGGCTCTGGTTCAGCTCTGGCAGTCCATTTATGTTTCTCCTCACAATATTTAAGCTTGATTTAACTGAAAGACAATGCAAAAGATTTAAATAAATTCTGGGTTTGGAGCTTGTGATTTTCTGTGTAACTAATGTGGATATAAGTATCAAACTATTTATTGATGAATGATGGACATACCCTCTTTTGGAATGCGCTGCCCTAGTGCTATAGCCTTAACAAAGTCACATGCCAACGTAATGTTGACTACAGCATTTTCTTTCCGGCTACATAAATAAAGAAGTAAATCAGTGTCAATCAAAATAAGAAAATTTGTAACTGAAAAAAAGTTTCAACTATCCAGTAAGCAATGTAATATAAAACTGAACTACAATTGAACTTACATGTCAGGGATGAGTTTTGGAATGATTTCAACAGTGTAATGAGTGTTTTTCTGAAAAACACATTCAGGAATGGTCTCCATAGGCAGGTGACTAATGTAGAACTCCACTTTACTTCCACCATTTTTTAATTTTTCTGCATTACTTGTGAAACCATGGGCTACCCATGTGAACTCTTTTGGGTCTACCAGGGTGGAATTTTCCACGTTTGAAGTTTCCACATTTGAAGTTTCCAGTTTGAGACCTCTTTTCCGTATGCACAGAAAGCAGTTTCGAAGGTTAAATTCAATGGCCCATTCGTTGATCCATTGTAGCGGTAAGAAAAAGCTTCCTTTGAGTATGCCTTCCAACTCTTGGTTAAACTTTACCTGGAGGTTCTCAATGATAATGATATCACTTTCATTCACTGCATTGGCAGCAGATTCCATCTCACACAAAGGTTTCCAGATCCGTATATACTCCTTGGTATCATTGTAATGAGTCCTTGAAGGAATATCTGCCAATCTGGAGAAGCATGTGATAGGGCTGTTGACATGGTCAACACACATTTCAAACTTTGGTTTAATGTGTACCAACTGAACAGTGGGCATTTGATAACCTCTTTTAATGCTTGAAGTCAATTGGACCTGTAGGATGTCACCTGGCTGCAACGCGAGTTGGATGTCAACAAAATGCTCAGTTTGCATCTCTGGTATTTCTTGCTCCTCAGAGAGACACTTTTCAGCCTGAATATAGTAACCTTCAGAGGACTGAGGCAAAACAGTTTGTTTTCCCAGTTCATTCAAATCAGCATCAGCATGCATTATGAGACACTTTGCATGATCTAATTTTCCATTGTCAATTGCCTCAATAGTATCTTTCCATACTCTCAATGGAACCTCAATGCAAGGATGACTATCTGCCATCATTTTCAGCTCTTGGTGGATTTGCATGGCATCAGCTGAATAGATCCGCCTTTTCCATTTAAGAGTGACACTGTGTTTTTCTTCATCGTAAAATGGTTGATCGTCTAGTTGCAAATCTTTGTACATAATTCGCAAATTCCCAACAAATATGTTCTTGTTAAAGGGAAATGCTACTGCAAAACTGTCTTCTTCAGGATTTGCATGAACAACAAAGGCTATCTTTGAAGCACTTTGTTTTTTCATGCTCACTGCATATGAAATTTGCTCAGCCTTCTGTTCATACTTCTCGGCATTCTTGAGGTTCTCCTGAAATTGACTGCACAAAGCCATGATCTTTGATTTAGTGTATTGAACATCTGTATTACATATGTAAGAATGCAAGAGTCTTTGCAAGATGACATCCATGTACTGCCGTATTGGTGAGGAAGCTTTTGTGTAAGACTTTAAGTTCAGAGAATAATGCCCTATTTCTGCCTCAGGAGATGATTTTGAACAGATGAAGTAAGCTTTACTGAAGCACCTTCTGAACTTTTGAGTGACTGGTTGTACCAGAGGGTGGATTTCGTCAGCAGCAACTAGATCTATCATTTTGTCTGTATCATCTGTTCTGGTAGCTGCAACAATTTCTTTCCACACTTCAGGGAGTATGCGAAAGTTTTGACACTTTGGGCTTTGTTGTTCATGGTCTACTTTGTGCCGCACGAGAAAAGACAATGGTATAAATTCTCCACATTCCTCTTTGAATTCTTCTACCTTTACAGGATCTGGTTTTGCCTGACAGCGAAGTGGTGTGGAATACCTGGTTTTGTCACAGCTGATCAAAGTCTTGGATGCATGTTGGTTAAATAACACAGCAAGCTCTTCAATCATCAGATGTGCTTTGCGCTGCCCGGGCAATCTGTCAGCATCGGTTTGAGAATAAGCCCAATCAGATTCAAGTCTTATCTTCCTTTGAGCTTTTGCAAAACAATAAGCAACCGTTACACAATGCTCAACAGTATCACATTTGGGGGTCTCTTTATAGCTTTTGGAGATGATGTCCTCTGCCTCTAAATATGACAGCTGCTTGTCAGAGTTGATTGTAGACAGCTGAAATTTGGGTTTTCCTGTTATCTTATTTGTATCCTTTTCTGCTTTGAACATCAGTGAGACCACCCTGCGATCTTGACCTTCTTGCAGACTGAGTTGAATGCTCAAGTCCTGGGGAAACATGTAAATAGGTTTCTCCTCAGCACAGTAGTAGGTAGTGCCACTTTGTTCTGCAGCCCTATCGAAATCATCACCTGGCTTCACAACACTTGCCACATCAGCAATATGGAGTCCCAATTCGTAATGATCTTCAAGTTCCCTGACGCTGATAGCATCATCCAGGATCTTTGCTTTTGCAGGATCCACAGTAAAAGTGATTATCTTACGCAAGTCCTGTCTGTTTGTATTGTTTTCATCAGTGTTGTAAACAGCCTTGTCTGATTTGCATGGATGGTATGCAACTTTGAATTCTTCATTCAGGATCTTTAGTCCAGAATCCAAAGAGCTGCCAACTGGAAGAATATCTATGATGTACCCCAATGGAAAAAAATTGTCTTTGTTCCAGCAAATCACTTGCACCTTGAATAGACTGTTCTGTTTTAGATTTTCATCAATATACTTTTGTGTTGCAACTGTCCATTCTCCATCAATTTCCTCCCATATTGGCATATAGTTGCGCTGCTTCTTTAAAATCAGTATACATATTTTGGGCTCCGATTTTTTTATCGGTATCATCATCCTTCTGATAAATTTGCTTTCAGAATTCTGTCGTGATTTGCTGTGATCTTCATCCTCAAGCAGGCACAGAAGTACACGTGCTGATTCTTCTTTCTTGGTGATGCTTACAACTTCTGTTTTGTGGAGGACCACTTGATCTCCAGTAAAGGCCTTACCAAGATTTGCCTGTCCCACGATGCTTATTTGTTTGGTCGGATTATGAAATGGTATGACATAGCCTTTCCTGTGTGATTCCCTGAAAAACTTCCCATGTTTGTAAATCTCCGGTTGTTTTTTACACATCTTTAAAAGATCTGTGCCAGTATCGGTGAAATTGTATAGTGCCCTTGACCCATCGTGATTTGAAAAGGTCATCTGAAATTCCAAACTGTCTTCATCTGTTTTCAGTTGCTCATAATCATCTTTCAGCTCTTTAAGAATCGCATCATCTAGAGTATGGCTCTCATCCACATGTTCGAACTTCTGAAACTTTACAGTTTCCATAATATCTTGTTCAAAGAACTCTTTAGTGAAATGTTGTGGTGCAACACTGTTGCTGTTGATGCAGTGGTTTATGAAACTCTTCCAGATTCCTGAACATTTCCCAAAGCAACACAGGGCGGCAGCATCTCCAATTACAACCACGTGGGATTGAGCCCTTGTCATCGCAGTGTTTAAAACACGGGCATCATTGAACATCTCCAGACCAGGCAGGTGAGATGTTTTTAGGCTGTCACGTGTTTGCACAGTTGTCATTATGACTGCTCTGAACTGTTTTCCTGTAGACACATGCAAGGTGTTATTTGAAAATGTTAATAATAGCGATGTTAGTTTAGACTACCTTTCTGTCTACAGTAATGAAGAATCTGGCAAGGGGTCTTTACCTTGAACATTTGCAACTCTCTCAACTTTGATGTTTGCAAGGTTTCTGCTTGAAAGTGCTGTCCTAATTCGAGGAACCTATAAATCAAGGAAATCAATGAAAAAACATTAAATGTTATTAATCATATCTTTACATGTGTGTCTTGAAATTAATCTTAAAGTCCTGTATTTATCATTACTGTGATTAATGTTTATCTTTTAGTCTGATTATAACTGGACTCAACACAAAAAGTTATTACCTGAAATCCCTCTGACAGAATGCAGATTGAGCTTTGGTCCTTGTGACCCCAGCTTGCTGGCCAGTGTTTAAGAATATCTTTCACTACTTCAACCACTTCTGTCACCTCTGCGTTGTTATACCAAGACATCGATACTGTCTCCAAGAGGCACTCTCCCCTGACATGGTGAAACTTCAGAGCATGGCAGTTTGTAGGAGCTGGAACATCTCCAGCAGCTTTGATGAAATCATTTTTACCAACGTAAAAATGGGTGGCGACAAACTCCACAATTTCTCTGGTTGAGCGATAATTTTCATGCAAAATGATTCTGCTTTTCTTAGCAGCATCACAGTTTTGGCCTTGATAATAGTGGAACAAGCGAGTGAGGAGTGTGTGATTGGAACGATCATGGTCAGGCACGGACAAAAGCTTTGGTCCCATTTGCATGTGATCTCCTGCTAGAACAACTCTTGTGTTTGACCCAGCAAGACCAAGGGCCATTAGGGCTTCACATTCTAGCATCTGAGAGGCTTCATCAATCAGAATGTGGGTGAAGTATCCCTCTGGAAGATTTAGGTCATGAAAATGTCTTGCCATGGTTGTGGTAGTTATGATTATGTTGTGCTGATCTAGAGCAGCTTTTGTAGGTGGTAGAAAATAATGTCCTTCTTCTGAAAGGAGACAGTATTTCAAAGTAATGCTATCAGTAGCATGCAAAGCAGTCCCTTGTTTGTTTGCTTTTATTCTGATTGGCCTGATTCCACCATTTTTCTTGCTGATGATTGGATGGAAATGTTCTCTGACATATAGATCTGCTGAACTGAAAGGAAATGACAAGTAAATGTTAGCATTTGATTAGATTTTTTTTCTGTGCTTAAGTGCCTTCTAGTTAGTGACCTGCTCTATCTACTCAGAAATGATTTGTTCTTTAAAGAAATGTATAGTTATTAAAATGTTGTTGAAATATTACCAAAGTGTAATGTTAACTGAGATATACCAACCCTTCACTTTAGAACAAAGTTTAACCCAATTTTAGACTATGAATAAGTCTAAAATTATTCAAACTTTGAATAAAGAGAAAACTGCCCAGACTGATGCATATATTTTCAATATATTACCTGTTGGTGTGGGTGCAAATTAGAACTTTGTTCTGAGGATCCTTACAAAGCTCTCTGGCTGCTGTTGCAAGGGTGAATGTCTTCCCAGTTCCAAAAGGTCCATAAATCAGGAGGGGTGCCACAAGGTTTTTGACATTAGAATTCCCTGTGATAAATCCAATTGCTAATTGCTGCTTTGTGTTGAGATTTTCACAGGTAATGTTACCAACAGGAATTACACAACTTTTAAGGACTGGCAGCACAGTCTTTGTATCGGGAAGAAGATCGACAGCCCTGTGCATGGTGCAGTAGTTGAGGCGGTCCAGCTGGAATTGCACCTCCATTTGATATGATTCATTTCTTTTTAGTGCAAGATCAAAGCAACATTGCTTTGACAGTAGCAAAAAAAGTTTATTCTCAGTTGTTTTGTATGGCAACACGCTTGCTTCATAGACTTTAGAGTTTGGGCGAGAAGTTAAAGGGGCTATCAGGGCAGATCGGATGCTTCGTTGTAGTGTCAGTCCCTCAGGGCTGTCTTGTGTAATGTGACAAGGAATCAAGACAACACCAAAAAGTTGCCCCCAAGGAGCCTCCACACCAAACTGCAAACTGTATAATGTATCCAGTGCTGTAATCTCTCCACAAACATTTAGTCTAAAAAAAATATGAAAAAAAAAACTTAGGCAACTGAGTATATGTGCAAATTCAAACAGAAAATTTTAAATGATATACAAAAACCTGTTACCTTGAAACAACCTGGTCTTCTGCACATTCTTCATTGTAGAGGAAATGGTGCATTCTTTCTTTGTAGTTTTCATTATTCAGTGGTGTTTGAATGTTGTGGGAGGATTTATACAGGAAACTAATCTGTGGAGGCTTGTACATCTTTAATAACTCATCCTGTTCTTCTGTCCTCGACGAACATGGGATGATTATCCTGTTCCCTCTGTGCCAACGTTCACAACTCTGAAATCTTGCTCCACTGCTCACAGCTGGTTGTTCAGTGACTACTGAATGGCCTACTCTGACTTTGAGTTTTTTTAAGAGCACTGGTCTCATGTCAAAATCAAGCACTAACCATTGTCTGTACAAGCCTGGGTTGATGGATGTGAATGATAGGGTAATGTCATAGGTCCCATCCTCCCTGAGAAAAGGTTCACCTGATGAGTAGATGCAAGGTTCAGAATCTGCATCACCAAGGGTGAACGAAGCTCCTGGTTCTTGCTTTAGCAATGCCACATGCACAAGCTCTCTCTGTTTGAACACAAATTTGTATACTGTAACATAATTCGAACCTTTCTTGGGCAATACAAATTTTGCATTGAGCAGTGAAACCAGACCACACAAAATTAGTGTTTTGGTAAAAGATCTAACTGTTAAAGCCTGAAAGTCTACTTTGTTCAGTCTAAAATACCATTCAGATGTTTGGGGTTACTCAGAAATATCCTTGTTATTCAAATAAAAGCAAAAAATAAAAAACTATTTAAAAAAGAAAAAGGAAAAAAACAACAACCTTTTTTCATTTTTCTTTTTTACATATTTTTTTATTCAGACATATAAATTTACTATTAATCACCAATGAACCATTATTTAAAAATCATAGTAATTAATGTTTCTTAATGGACCCTTTAAAACACCTTTGAGGTACCTCTCCGCAACACTGAAGGGGGAGTCAGCCTAAACCACATTCAGAGACTTTAGCATCTCATCACAAATCTCATTCACATCCTACACCTTGCCATTGAGGAGTTTTGCAACTACCACAACTAACTACTGGAAAATGTGCAAGATTTCCCCCAGGTAGGTCTTCAGACTTTGCCTTCTGTACTGAGGATGCGTTGCTTGGGTTCAGGAGCTCCCCAGTATTTTTCCACTATTAAACCAAGTTCCTGTTTTGGATCACCAGTCTCCATGTGTGAACAGCCAAGCCCTGTTTCTCCTTCTTGAGTTACCAGATTGTTTGTTAGAACTTGAGGCCAAACAAAAAGCTTTAGTTATAGCTCCCCTAGACACTTCATACATCCATGTTTTTTCTTCAGTAGTAACTGAAGAAAAACTGTTTTTTGCTTCAGGAAAACCCTGTGCCAGCCAATCCTTTTTCAACCTTACAGCTTCCTCTATCACTGCTGTTTTCTAGCAGTGGTAAACTTCTCAGGCTTCTGCTATAATAGGCTACCTCTGTAAAGGAGATGTTAATTAAACATGGTCTACTCAGACTGCAGGTCCCCAGCCTCCCCCAGGATGCAATTGGACTTATTAGACCCTATCAAGGCTCAAGCATTCAAACAGTGTTTAGAAAATGTGTTGTTTCAAGGCTGGAGGATTCTGCCATTAGTGTCATTATTCTGAGATGCATTTTATTAAACGAAAAGTTTGGCTTCTTTTATGCTGATTGTGTGAGTCCAATTTTGCGCAATTTTCACTATTTTCGTGACTGTGGTCCCAAAATAGTGAAACCTGTGCTTGGACACAGGGAACACAAATTTCACACTTGAAACAAAAAAACTGCAATGAACATGTTTTCTGAAAATAAAAAAAACATTAAGTCTTACCTCTGTCTCAATTTGAAAATTCCATTTTAGTGTTGCATTAATCTCTTGACACTCCACAGTTGAATCTTCATCGCAAGAGATGCTGACATCGTCAACATGTTCAGACATCTGTTCAGCATTTGAAAAAGTGAAAGACATCATTTAGAATAGTCAAAAGATGAATAAAAAAATTCTACTCATAAATCAACATGTAAAAAGTAAGATTCATTGCATTAAGTCAGCTAATTATGCTCTGGGCAGGCTTGCTGCTCTATATATTTTATCAGTCTGTTGTTGCGAGCACCATCTTCTTTGGTGCAGGCATTAAAGCAAAGGACACAAACAGACCAAACAAACTCATCAGGAAGGCCGAGTCTGTTGTTGGCATGAGATCGCTACACTGGTGGACGTGATCAGTGACAGAATGGTGGCAAGACTTGCTGCCATTCATAGATAATGACTCCCACCCCTCCATAACACACTGGAGCAGTCTGCACATGTTGATGTTTGTGTGCAAGCGGTTTATGTTGTAACTCGTTGTTTAAAAATTGAAAATTGACAGGCTATTTCCTCAAGAAATTATTTTTTTTCCATCCTGGTAAAAACTTTGTGACAAAATGTAAAGCACAAGTTGTATTTATTACTTCTGGCTATAGCATGCCTGGTCACACTTTGTTGGCTTTAGCACAAATTTCAGCCATACCATAAGTTATTTCATTCTAGAACCTGGCCTGAAACAACAACCTTGTCAGTCAAAAATGTTAAGGGCTGCAACATGTCACAGTTGCAAAAAGTCATTACCCTTATGCTTAATTTCAGCCTGTGTGCTTTCAGTAACTGGAGAAAATTCCTGTGATGGAAATGCTGCCAAAGACTGTAGCATACCTTGGTGATCCACCAACATACCCTATCAAATACAAAATTCTTCAAGACAATATGAAGATTGTTTACAGTGGATTCAAGCCTTATACTTACAATGTACACTTCATTACTGCTGTTTTTGTATTCCTCCAAGAGCATATCATTATAAGACATGAGACCCTGGGCTTGAATGTTATGTTTGATCTCCTTCTCTTCTGCAGCACGCATCATCCATTCCTGCAGCTCTTCCATAGAATGAGCTTTTGGGCACTTACTGCCGTACTCACAAGTTTGGGGTCTAGGATCAAATGACAAGTTTGACAAATAATAAGTGAAATGAATCAGTCAAATTAGCAAAAGAAATGGAAATGGTCCTTCAATGATTTTTACCACTATAGACATAAACAATTAGGTTTAAATTCTTTATATTTTTCTGTTGTTCCCTAACATAGAAGATATAAACTTATCTGATTAGAGTGAAACAAATAAAGTAATTTGAAACACATTTCCCTTCCTGTAATGGTTGTTACTATGGTATGACAGAACATGAAAACAGTTTATGATTATGAATTTTGCTCCTTGACAAAAATACATTTTACAATATACATCAATATCAAATAATTAAATAGATTTTGCTAAATATTTTTAAAGTAAAAAATAAAAGAAAAATGTTAAGCAATGCTTTGTAAGCCATCTATGAAAATAACATGGATGTCATTATCATATTCATAATATCCATTGATTCGCTTATCCTTTTCAGGGTCACTGGGGGGTTGCAGCCTAGCCCAGTAGTCTTAGGGCTAACTCACATTCTTAGGGCTCACTCACATTCACACCTATGGGCAAATGAGAGTTTTCAATCTATCCGCACTAACTGCATGTCTTTGGACTGTGGGAGGAAGCCGGGGTACCTGGAGAGAACCCACACAAACACAGGGAGAACATGCAAATTCCACACAGAAGGCCTGATGGAGGAATTGAACTCAGGACCATTGCTGTGAGGTAACAGTTCTAACCACCATATGTCTGTGAACGTTCTCAGTCATCCAGGTCATCGTAGTCTAAGGAGCTTGGAAAGAAAAGCGTCTGGACTTCTTTAAGTTGCTTGAAGGCATTTCACCCACTCCTCTATACATGAAACCCTGGCTGATTGTGACCCACACCCATTTTCACACCTTGGCTCATCTGATTAGGTCATCAAAGGACTCCCTGTCTTTTGTCCCTCTTTGGGGGGATACTCCCACTTTTAAAACTGGGACTCTCCACCATTTGACTTTTAGAACTGAAGAAGCTTCTCGGATGAGAGGTGAAACGTCTTCAAGCAACTTAAAGAAGTCCAGACGATTTTCTTTCCAAGCTCCTTAGACTTCTAATCACCATGCCACTGTGCTAACATTAGTTTTAGAATGCTTATAAGCTGGCAAATGAGGTGCTGGAAGCATAACTCATGAAACTATGTCCTGTTTCAGTTCTGCTCACTTGCTGTTTAGTTACATTTAGACATCAGAACCACTTTAGTTAAAATATTCAGTTGATCTGAATCTGAATACTTGTTCCACATCTGTTTGTCCTTGTTTTGAACAAATTACATGACAGAATGAGCTTAAACTAAACTGAACTGAGAAAAAAAAAGCTTTGGTGTATTTGCTTAACCCCTTAGCAGTCCTATTAGTCCCCTAAACCATCCAATGTCCCGTGGGCGGTACGTCCGACTGCTAACAGTTTAAAGCCTTCTTACAGAACCTTCATGGTGAAAGAAACTGGAGCCATTTACCTCTCACAAAGCCAAAGCTCAGCTCGCCGGTTGTGTGGCACCTCGCGTCCTCTCCACCTGGTAGTGGTGTCCTGGGCGACTAACTGGGCATGTTCCAAAGAGGCGCAGTGCTTATAGAAGCTCTCTGGGGAAGAAAGACTCAGGTGGCAAACTTTGCAGTACATGGTCACTTTCCTGGGCTGTGTCTGCGCTGGTTGGCTCAGCTGAAGTAGGTGAGGCCGAACACAGAGCCCGGTATGCTCTGCTTTCCACACAGCCATCTCCACCTCACTTTGGGCAGACTGGCATTCACTGGCAGTGTGCCAGCAGGGCTTCCCTTGTATTACATAACTACAATATGTAAACTGACAGTTTGGGGGAAGCGGGCGCACCTGACTGTAGACATGTTTCCTGCTGTTCTCTGATAGGTGATAAACTAAGACTGGGTTCCAGGCATGTGCTATGTCTGCCGCACAAAAATCATTCCACCTTTTGGTTGTTAGTTTTTGTGGGTGTTCCTGAAAGCAGTCTTTACAGACCTCAATGAATTCACCTGAAAAGTGCCGGAGCATGCTTTCAGCTGCATGTTCTGGTGTTAATGAGACAGACTGTGTTAAAAGTCTGATTAACTCATTCTTATCCATTTTTTTCTCTCTAAGATAGTTCCAAACAGTGGCCTCTTCAAGGCTTTTGGCATAAGTGCATCCTCGACCCTGCGTGTGTTGTGTGCATCTGGAGTCCTCAGCAATATATTTACACACTTTGTAACAAACAGTTTGAGCAAGTGTAGGTCGCTTAGAGACAAGCTTCCATAGGTCGGAGGCTTTGCCTTTAGCTAGTAGCAGAGATCTTCTACACTTGTGCACAACTGACTGAACGTTGTATGTTATTTCATTTACCTTGACAGAGCACAAATTACACACAGCTTTTAAATCTACATCTGCCAAGAGGTCACCCAGAGGTTCATCAATGTTAGCCTGACAAGTTCCTCTCTCAGACTCAGCAATGAGATTACAGAGAAGTGCGTGATCCAATCCCTGGTGCTTTTCAAATGTCCACACTGCAGCTTCCTCATCACTTCTGGCAAAGGTGCACCGGTTCTTGTGCTGGGTGCAACCACGCCCCTCTACATAGTACCAACAGGCCATATACTTATTTGGGTTTGGAAATATTGGCCGTCTAGAAACGGGCCTCCATTTAATGCCACCTTTGGCTTTGCAGAGCAGGACATTGTGTCCGCACTTGTGTTGAACTGATTTCAATCTATATGTAATTTCTTGTTCCTTGACAGAGCACTGAGTGCAAACAAGTTTGAGGTCATAGACCAATAAAAGAGGAGACAGTCTGGAAGCACTTGCTGACATTTTGATACAATCATAATCTTTAAACCAGGCACTGAATAGAAAAATGTATAATGACCCTTGAAATGTCTTGTGGGTGATGAATCTCTTGCTTGGCCTGAATGTGTCTGGAAAAAAAAAGAGAATTATAAGAAGTGTGTTCAGTCACTGCAGAAATTATCTACTAAGACTCAGCCATTTAATCTTAACATATAGATTAGTGAAGTACTTAGTTGGGGATGTGAAGAGAAGCAATGTACATTTAATTTAATTCTCAAAACTACTATTATTGGATACAAAATGTCTCATACTTCATAGAAAGTGCATTTCAAGTGTTTTTGCAACTTGGATTTCCACTTCCATGCTGATGCTAGTAACCAGCACTGGCAAACTAAGTGGGGCACATTCCGGGTTAGACAGACTTAAATAAACCGTTTACTTTCAGCAGCTCAATTTAAAAATAGCCATACAGTTTTTAGTCTTTATAGAGGTATATTAATTCACTTCAGTATATTTACAATTGCATGTTCTGGTGTTAACAAAACAAAATCTCATTGACTTATTCTTAGCAATGTTTTCCTCTGTAATATATAGGCATTTTATTGGTGTTAGATTCTGTTCAGTTAAATTCAATTACATTTTATTTGTATAACACTAAATCACAACAGTCACGCTTTAAATATAAAGCACCTTGAGGTGACTGTTGTTGTGATTTGGTAATAAGGTAAACACTTTGAAATAATACAGAGAAAACACCAGAGCTGAACTGCTTTGAGCAAGGTGTCTGTGAAGGTTCTCAGTCATCCAGGTCATCGTAATCTAAGGCTACGTCCACACGTAAACAGGTGTTTTTGAAAACGGAGATTTTCCGTTTTTGTTTTAAAAAAATAATCCCGTCCACATGTAAACGCAAAAATGAAGGAAAACGCTGCTAAGAACATGCCAAAGCAACAGGTGGCGATATATTCCTAACTGTGTAGAAATGTTGGCCAATCAGAAGTCTAGAAGCCTCGGTGGGAAATAGTAAACAAAGATGGGGCATAGAAGCAGAACCGAGTCGTATGTGTGGAGGGACAGTAACTGTGTGTGTATATGTAAGCATTTAAACAGTGCAGAGAGAACAATTAACAGTAACAGTATTGTAGAAATTCACTTCACCGAAACAATAACGTTGTCACGGTTTGCCGGGGCAAGTCGTGTGGAATATTTAGGACCAGGACGCGGCAGCTCTGGTGCAGGTGAGTATTTATTAATGAAGGGAAAAACAAACAACAAAGGCACTGGGAACATGAAACTGGAACCTAAACTGGGTAAAACTAACAAAGGCAAAATAAAACAGGAGCACTAGAAGGCCAAAAGACAAAAATAAAAACAAAACACGAGTCCAAACCAAAAGAAAAGAAGCACACCAGAGCACAGGAAAACAGAGTCCAAAACAGAAGAGGTCAGGGGGCCGGCCAGCACAGGAGTCCAAACAGTTCAGGGGGCCGACCGTGCAGAAGGCAACGGCGACGACGACAGCACTGGTCCGGGAGCCGGCCGTGTGGAAGGCAACGGCGGCCACTCAGGCGAAGAGGGTCCGGGGGCTGGCCGTGTGGACGGCAACAGCGGCCACACAGGCGAGGAGGCTCTGGGGGCCGCCCACGACGGCGATGGCGCCTGGCCAGTTGCCTGGCCAGCGGCCTAGAAAGCGGCCGTTTAGCTGCAGACCCAAACGAGGCAGGGCCAGGCGACACTGAAGGCGGAGACACGGAGGCTGGACCAGGCGACGCTAAAACACGGAGGCTGGACCAGGCGACGCTGAAGACACGGAGGCTGGGCCAGGCGAGGATGACGAGGCTGCAGCTGGACCAGGCGAGGATGACGAGGCTGCAGCTGGACCAGACGAGGCTGACGGCTCTGTAGCTGGACCAGACGGCGCTGCAGGTGGCGGCGTGGAAGCCGGAGACGGAGGCGCTGCAGGCGGCGGCGTGGAAGCCGGAGCCGGCCGTGCGGAAGGTCACGGCGGCCACTCAGGCGAAGAGGGTCTGGGGACCACCCACGACGGCGATGGCACCGCCTAGAAAGCGGCTGTTTAGCTGCAGACCCAAACGAGGCAGGGCCAGGCGACACTGAAGGCGGAGACACGGAGGCTGGACCAGGTGACGCTGAAAACACGGAGGCTGGGCCAGGCGAGGATGACGAGGCTGCAGCTGGACCAGGCGAGGATGACGAGGCTGCAGCTGGACCAGACGAGGCTGACGGCTCTGCAGCTGGACCAGACGGCACTGCAGGCGGCGGCGTGGAAGCCGGAGACGGAGGCGCTGCAGGCGGCGGTGTGGAAGCCGGAGCCGGAGGCGCTGCAGGCAGCGGCGTGGAAGCCAGAGGCGCTGCAGACTGGACAGATCCCTTGGACCCTCCAGTGACGACAGGGGACGAAGGCCGGACGGGCCCCTTGGACCCTCCAGCGGAGACAGGAGACAAAGGCCGGAGCGGTCCTTCGGACCCTCCAGCGGAGACAGGAGACAAAGGCCGGAGCGGTCCTTCGGACCCTCCAGCGGAGACAGGAGACAAAGGCCGGAGCGGTCCCTCGGACCCTCCAGCGGAGATAGGAGACGAAGGCCGGAGCGGTCCCTCGGACCCTCCTGCGGAGACAGGAGACGAAGTCATCACTAAGCCAGCAGTCATGGAGGCCACTAGCTGACACAAAGGCGACTGGCAATGCACTGAGCACGGGCTCTGCCCAGGCAACGCTGACATGGTGCAGTTCTCAGGTGGCTGCTTAGACTTCAGGGGTCCAGAATCAGCTGGGGACTGAGACCTAGCCTCTGGGGAAGCCCTGGAGTGCAGAACGGTGCCTGAAGCAGCTAAAGCGCGAGAAATTCCCTGACTGGAACTTAGACTTTCTCCCTGCGTAGAGTGAGTGTGTGAGACCGGTGACACTGGAGCCAGAGCTGCGGGTAGCGGGCGCACTGGAGCTGCGACTAGCGGGGGCACTGGAGCTACGGGGGCCTGAGCTACAGGTGACTCTGGAGCTACGGGGGCCTGAACTACAGGTGACACTGGAGGCGCAGGGGCCTGAACTACAGGTGACACTGGAGTCACTGAAAAGAGGGAGACACTGGTGGCCGAGCAGAGTGTGGCTGCGGGGCAGCTAGCTGAGAAGAGTGTGCGATTGGTGTTTCCTCCCCGCAGACGGCTCCGACGGGCCGGGCAAGATCACATCCGGCGAGTCGGGCAGCGAGGCAGGAGTGGCTGAGAGAAGGTGCGGTGTGTGCTGGAGAAAAGCCTGCATGGTCGGAGGAAGCGACTTCAGAAGCCATGGCAGGCCAGAAAAGAGCCGTTGTAGCCGACTTTCCACGGTGCGGCGAAGCTCCTCTGGAGGGTTCTCTAGCCACAGCCCGAGGAGAATCTCCACATTATATGTAATGTCGTCCCGGAGCTCCTCGGACGGATATACTGCCGCTGGGGGACACAGAACATAGGAACATGAACCATGAAACATAAGAGTACAAACACCCAAGGTAACCAAAATCACAGAATACTAATAAACTAAACATAAACACGGAGTCGCAGACTCCGAACCATGACAGTGTTGGATCAAGGACACATCTAAAACCTGCAGGATACCGGCCCTCAAGGCCTGGAGTTGGACAGCCCTGGTCCAAACAGTCAGTTCTGTGGCGTTCAAGGAGACAAAGAAGTTTTTTTGTTTTTGAAGCCCTTCAGTGTCAGATGCCGTCTGATGGTTATGGGGCAACAGTAACGGCCTTAATTTGGGTCGAGGATCATCTAGTGTCTTGACTGACAGCCAATTGGATCCTCCAGCTCAGTAATGGTGACATTTTTTGGGTCTTCCACTTGACTTTTTTATTCCATAACCCTCAGGATCATTTAAGAAATTCCAAATGACATTTTACTTTACATTTACATTTTTCGTCCCACCTCAGAGAGAAGCAGTTCATGAAGTTCAACAACCCAACCACGTTCAAAAAGGGAACATTTTGTTGCCTTTGCCATATAACATCATGACAGTGTAACTACCTGACATAAAATGACAATGAATCCACATTTTTGCACAGATTTGGTCTTTTAAAGGCATGTGGTCCTAAACTTTTGATCAGCTGTAAAACAGTCTGTTTGAGTTTAAGTGATGTTTTCAATTAATTACACGCTCAAAAAATGTTTTGTCTCATTCTCATTTCTTCTTGTTGCACATTGAAGCTTTACTTGGAACCTTGTTAAGATCTAAACATGCAAAATATGATTTTTGACATTTTTCAGGTGGTCTTAAACTTTTGATCGGGACTGTATTTTCATTATTACGCAGATGAGAACCTGTTTTATTTATGTTATTTATCTTAATCACATAAATGTCTGAATGAATTGTATTTCTAAATTCAGAAAAAAACAAGGTTTTAAAATTTGTCCCTAAAAATCAGATTCTTAGTTTAGATCCAATTTCCCCTCCTTCCAGTAACTCTAAGGAACATTTAACCATCGACTTTTAATGTAGATATTTAAAAAATATGTAGGACTGCTTTCTTCCATTTGCACAATATCTGTAAAATTATAAACATCCTGTCTCAGAGTGATGCTTAAAAACTAGTTCATGCATTTATTACTTCTTGGATGGACGACTGTAATTCATTATTGTCAGGAAGTGCTGTCTCTCAGCATCTTGAGTACTGAAGGGGACTAAAGTAGAGATCATATTTCCTCTATACAAGCTTCTCTTCTCTGGCTCCTGTTAAATGCAGAATTTAATTTAAAATCCTGCAGCTCAACAATAAAGTCCTGAATAATCAGTCCAACCAATAGGAGGGAACTTAGAAACAATAATTTTGAATCGAGGAACTAACCCCACGAATAAAAACTTCAGCAGCACCGAATAATGTAAAAGAACCAAAACTCAAATATTGCATCAAGAGCTAAACGCTCATCATCCTCCAGTGATAATAAAACAAAATGAGGAAGTTAAAACTCAAACAAGCAAACATCAAAAATCTAAATGCAAATATTCCATTATACCTCACTGAGTTTCCTGCCTTTAGGCTGAACACCAAAGGACATGAACTCTCTTTTATAGCGGTGCTTTTAAATGTTTTTATGAATGAACTGCTTATTTTAGGGTTCTTGTTTGTAATGATTGTGATTGTTTATTGCCTTTGACTCATTTCAGAAATTAATGTAAACACTTTTGATTTAATAATTAAACTTCAGACCTACAAGAAGAAATAAATTTGTGGTACATTGTCAGCTTCTGTCTTTGTGGTCAAACCCTTTCCTGCTTTCAGCTCCTGAACTCAGAGCTCTGACACACTGTGACATTTTTCTCTTCCTCATCGCGGTTTATCATTAACAGGGTTTTTCTTTTTCCATCATTCTCTGTGAAATGCCTGCCATTTCTGTTATTTTCTAACAGATGAATAATTGGACAGTTGTTATGAATGCGCCATATAAATAAAATTTAATTTAAACTTATTCAGTGAAATATGTTGTTGAATTAAAAACAAATCAAACACACTTACACTAATGCTAATATGTTTATAAAAAGCATTTTATTATTAACATGGCTGATGGTTATAAATAGGGATGGGTATCGTTTAGGTTTTATCCGATACCGGTGCCAAATCGGTACTTTTGAAACGGTGCCGGTGC
>NW_024582582.1:1029055-1038344 GCF_018398535.1 Haplochromis burtoni
CAGGGTCAGAGGTCAAATCCAGGACTCTGCATTTAGCCACACATGAGGTCACCTGTTGAACCTGTGAGCTAAACTGGTGCCTGGATTCAGTCGTTTAGGAGAATTTACACACAGCACACAGTCACTAAGCTTCATTTGAGTTTTACTGACCCAGAGCTTTTTCAAACACACTCTGAGCATCTTCAGCGAGCTCACTGAGGATAACATTCAGAACTTTATATGTTGTAGTGTAGTTCTGCTGCAGCCAGTGGTGAAATGATGACGGCCTGCAGATCAACGTATGACACACCTGTTCTGTCAGAAAGTCTCTTCAGAGACGGGATATCGAGACCAAACGCAAAAACATAATGTGTGACAGCACCAACCAGAACAGCAGCATCAACAGCAATAGAAAGACCAGGAAGTGGAACAGCTGCTCCAGCTGCAGACAGAGTGGCCAACCAATATAATCGGCGCTTGAAAGTTTTTTTCTTCTTCCTGATGATCTCTGGGTTTATGTTGGGCATGACAAACAGCAGAGCATCTCTCTTCTTTGAAGGAAGGTCTCTGTCTAAGGCAGGGGTGTCAAACGTATGGCCCCCGGGCCGGATCAGGCCCGCAAACGGGTTTAATCCGGCCCATGAGATGATTTTGTAAAGTATAAAAATGAGCAGCAATTTTTCAATAAAGAAACTGCTGTTCCAATTGTGTCCATTGGATGGCGCAATAGCAATTGTGAGCTAGTTTGTTTTGCCCGCGAAATTTAAACCTGATGTGCTTTGGTGCCCTCATTGCCCAAATAAGGTGGAGCTTAAAGCTGGACACCAGGAACACCTGCGGAGACTCTACGCCTAAATCTCTGAGTCCTGGCACAGAAAAAACACATAGTATGATGTTAAGATACAAAATAATAAAAACATCTAAAACTGCATTTTATCATTCAGCAGATTCAGTGAGCCGACTGACTTTATACATGTGTAAAGGATTTGAACTCATAGTGTAACTGTGTAAGCCACCATGTACAGACTGGAGTCGTGTTTTCATATTGGTGATTTTATAGCTTACTGTTGCTATAGATTCCTTATTAAGCTTATTATATATTTATACATTTTATAATACACTGTGGCATTTTATGTGTAACATTTAAGCTAATGTGATGAGTAATAGTGATGAGATGGAGGACATGTATTGTGTTTTCCTCTCTCGTTTCTGTCAGATCTGGAGACAAGCGGTAATATCACAATAAACCATCTCACTAGGTGCCCCACGTAACTTAGGATCACACAACATGTTGGCTCTCCAACAAAAATCCCAAAATTAAGGCTCTTCTTTAACAAAACTACACCTGAAAACTTACACGGTATACAAAATGAATTCACATAATGTGACCACACATTACGGTGTGTCACAGAAGAAGAACTTATTTTAGTTTAATTTTCTGAAATCACAAAATCATTTGTTTTGTTTTCAAAATTATTTTTTATTTTAGGTCACTAAAATGATTATCCACATCTGTTTTTAGTATTTAGTTTCACTGAACTATAATAACTTTAAAGTAAACACGGTTATGGTACCATAAAACATCCAGCAGTGCTCTGATTGGTTGGAGGTCCACAGTAACTTCTGCTGCTGACGATTGAAGTTATAAACTGAAACTAAACTAAAACCAGAAAGAGCTCAGAAAACTGGAGACGCAGGTACGTGTAAGTTTGTATTTCTGTGGTGTGAAAATGCTTCATAAATCAGTCCAGATATGAAACTATAACTTAAGTTATATGTAGTGAAATGTAAACCTTTGTGTCTACATGGCAAAAATCAATGACTGTGATGCATTTGGGTGCACCTCGTTAACTTAACAATCTCTACACAAATAGCTGGTGAGGTTGTTAAAAGCTGGTACATTTCTGTTAAACTTCTAATCTTTACTTTGTTGTTGCTTTGGGTTTTGAATATTTCAAACTTCTACACATTTAGTTCTACATGTTGCAACAACACTTATTATAGTATAATACTGCTACGGGGTGTCGTCCTATTATTGTAATAGTTGGAAGGTTCACTAGTGTGAGTGCAGCGGCCGCCATTACAGGCGAGTACGTTGCTCTCCGTGCATCTGGTTAGAGAGAACGTAAAATGGCGTCTGCGACTACTTAACCCTGGCACATGTACGTATGTATGAACAGGGTAGAGCCGCAGAGACCTGGCTTGTATAGTCTTGTTCTGTTAACACCAAATAAAGGACTGTTACTTTGACTGACTGACCTCCGAGATGTCCGGCTAACCTTCACACCACGTGCCCCTCTGGACCTACTGGTCGCTCCTTCCTCGCCAGACCGCCGTTACAATGTGGAACTTTAAAATGTTCTTCACAAAAATTCATGTAACTAAATTATTATCAAGATTCTGGTTCATCATCAGTTACCTATATGATTAGTTTTAACTTGTTGAACTGCAACATTTACTGTAAAAGTGAGGCTGCTGATTTACTGGGCAGTCTGCAGTTCTACCCCCCAGCTGTCTTAACTTTTATCTTTTTTTAATTAAGGTTTTCTTCATTTAAAAGCTCTGAATATGCTACCTGACATTTTGATCTGCACTCCCTGCTACTTTGTGGTGCTGTTGGATTTTTGCAATTTTTTGTTTGCCAACTGCCTCAAAGAAGAAGAGTCTCTGAGTTCAACAGTTTTCAGCATTTTAAGCTCAGCAGGACACGGACAGTTGGAACCACATATATAAAAGTTTCTTGATTCTGGCTTTTGACCAGCAGTTTCTGTTTTGAAACTTTTTATTTTTCCTTCTAATATATTACTTATAGTTTCTTGGTAAAGGCTGAGTTATTTGCATTATGATAATGACAGTGGCTTTACAGATACTTTGTTAGTGTACTTAAGTAGAATTTTAAAGTATCTGTGCTTTACTTGAGTGTTTGTATTTCTGACAACTTTTTCCTTTTAATCCCAACATTTTTAAACAAATATCTGTACTTTCTAGTACTTATATTCTCAAAACAGACTTAAGTTCATCTATAGCTGTCATGGTCCCTGTGTCTACCCGGTCAGCTCAGGTGGGCCACATGTTTTTGCTGTTTCTTATTGCAGTTATTCCCTTCTCTCCTTAAACACAGAGATACTTGAGCTGTTCATTTTTTTAAAAACATCTCTCTCTTTTGGCATTTAGTCCTCCCTTTGTACCGATGTAAAAGACAGAATATTAATCTCTCACTTTAACGATCTATTTATATTTATTGAAAGGCCTCCAGCACCATGAAAGGTTGAACACAGTTAATGTTGTGGCTGAACTGGATTTCACTCTGAATTAAAGTCCGTGTGGGTCTTGCAGGAAATCAGAGTGGGAAAAATGGGAAAAGTTAGGAGCTGTTAATGTAGCAAAAAACAAATGTATTGCATTTTTTTCATAATCTCTTTAAAGCCGTTATCATTGTTGTTTTGTTTTGTTTGCTTTCACTGGAGCGGGTAAACGAGTCTACAAAGTTTAAAAAAAACAGATTTACATTTATTGTTTATGACTTTTATTGGACATCAACCGATCTCATTTATACACATTTAAGATATAACATGGAAAATATCCTTTTGTTTCCATATGGAGACTCGGCATTTGACCCATCCTAAATATTTGGACCAGCCAGCATTAGGAACCACCTCCTCGAGCCAGTAAAAAGGTCAAGGACACAGTTACACGATCGCCAAACTAACCGGTTTTTGGATAAAAGAAAACCATGTAACCAGGAGGAATATGAGCCCAGGAATCTCGGTTAAAAAAAGCACTAACTACTGCACATTACTTTCTTATGTCTACTATATAGGAGTTGCTGCTTACACCCTGAGTTACACAATGAGTCTTTCAGATGTCCCACATGGATTGTCCGTGGCACGCGTAGTCCTGCTGGACACCACATGGTCTTATTTTTATTAGCCCTCGACTCAGCTGCAACGTGCTTACAGTTAGTTACGGGGTCAGTTTCCTTTTCATCAGAATTATCTGCTGTCATCCAGACATAAGCTGAGCAATCGTTTAACCAATTTCCCATCAAACCATAAAGATTGATGGAAAGTCACAGAACCATTGCTTGCATGTGTGCTGATAAAATGTTTTTTCCATATTAGGTTTTAGCTTCTCTTGCATGCATAAGATGTGGGGGCTGGTCTCTTTGCTGTAATTTTCCATTGCACATAAGAAACCACAAGTTCCTGTTTTATACGTTTAGCTATACCGCTCACTTCTGCTTTGTTGGTTCATTGAAAGGTCACGCCATATATGGTGTGACTGGAGATGTCGTTCAGAGGTCACGCCATATGTGGTGTGATAGGAAACGTCATACACACACACTCACTTGCTCACGTACGCGCGCCTTAACTGTCACATAACTAACGAGATGTTTTTATAACTGCTGTTGTCAATAAAAGAGGCAACAAGTCAGGTTGGAAGTTGGCTGAGATCAGGTGAGAGATGAATGCCTCAGTCCTCACGGAGGATTGGCTGCCTGGGGACCTGGCAGAAATATATAGAAATACTATGATTAATCAGAAATACTATATTTAGCACAAATCTTATAAAACAGCAGAAATGCTATGATTTAGCACAATAGTAATAACTTAATCAGAAAAATTGAAAAAGCAAAATGGACAGCTGAAAAAATGCTGAACATGCTAAGGGTCCCTCAAATATACTTGTTAAATGAAAAAAATCGGCAAAAAAAAATATAACAGCCACACAATCACAAATATGGACACATATGGAAACACACATGCACAGAGAGAGACACACACAAGATCCAATTCAGTCAACCAGTCTAAATATATTGAATTTGAATCTTACAATGAGATCATCCCATAAAAAGGCTTTCTCTCTCTCTCTTCTGCACACACACACACACACACACACACACACACACACACAGGGAGAGAGAAGTAAGTTTCTAGCTCAGTCAAGCAGCCTGTGAGCTGCTGAATTTGAATCCACCAATCAGAGAGCCTGTGCACTTTTCCCGCCAAAACAGGTGCACACAGGATTTTTGCAGTCTATTTCTCATAATGACGACTCCCCTCAAACAAATGACCATAATTTCCTAACTGTAGGGGCTAGAACGGTCATTCTTACACCGTTTTGTTCAGAAGAGATGGGGGAATCTTAAAGTGTTGACAATTTATCATTAAAATATGAATTATTAAAGATATTTGACTTCTAATGCACCATAACTGAGTAGAGCAAAGCAAAAACTGCCTTGACTTGCCCTCAAACAATGCTTTCTAACTCTAAATCAGGCTGCCCAATCCCAGTCCTCGAGAGCTACTATCCTGCAGCTTTTAGATGCATCCCTACTCCAACACAGCTGAATCAAATGGTTTGATCTCTTCAGCATGCCATCATGTTTGGCAAAGGCCTGATAACAAGCCATTCATTTGATTCAGGTGTGTGGGAACAAGGATGCATCTAAAAGCTGCAGGACGGTAGCTCTCGAGGACCGGGATTGGGCACCCCTGCTCTAAATCTATTTGGAGTATCAATATCATTCTTTCACCGTAAGAGACAGCAGGCTTTGGTGAACAATCATGGAAATTTTCAGGTCTCTGTGGAAATCCATTAAAAAGATATGACGAGAGAAAAAAGTGGTTCATTTCCAGAGTTTGAAATCTGAAGAAATCTGAGCGAAGGACGAATTTCCTACCCTCAAACAAGTCTAACTCATTTCAGAACGGTAATAGGTGAGAAAATAATTCTTGAATTGTGAGCGTCAGGAGTGTCTGAAGATCTTAACTTTGCTTCGTTAAGGAGATATGACGATTCGAATATGCCTCTCATTACAGAAATCAAGCGGTGATTTTGAACAAGCTCTCCATTGACTTTCTATGGAGAGTTTTGCGACTTTGTGTTGGTCTGAGGAGATTTGCCAAAATTCTATAAATCCCACAACAATGATAGTGACATTTTCGGAAAGCCAGCAAAAATACCTACGTTTTGATGTATAATTTGTGGAAGTTGAGTGAAAATTGAGCAAGTAGCAAGAAGTTGTTCGGACATGAAGAGAAGACTGCAAAACCTTCAGTGGCACACTGGAAGCCAAGTGCATAGCAACCATAACAACGCATGTATTTTGTGAAAAATCACAATTTTGCAACTGAAAACTTTAAGAGGCATAAAAGTAAAACGGTAAAAGATTTGAAAAAGCTGATTTATACCTGAATAGCCCAATAATTTGAGAACATTTTAAAGTTTGAATGGTTGTTCTACGTGAAAATATGAGGAAGTAGTTATGTTAGAGAGTTATCTCTGGGATGCTGGGATGATAGCTCCCTCAGGACTTAAACTCCGGTCAGAGAGTGGGGCACAGAGAGTGATGTCCGGATATACTTTAATGGAAGTTAATAGCAGCTCAACAGTACAGCAGTAGGCATACTTAACGAATGTGGGAGGGGTGGACAGACGTGTGGTTCTGAATAACAAGAAACAAGGAGAAACAATTTTCACATGTAAATATAACAATCGTCACTTCCCAACATCATGCCAATATAATGAACTGTAACACAAATAATCAGCTGAATGCTCTGACATAAGAAAGTCCCACAATCCCATTTGAACAGGCAGGAAACAAGAATATCTACATATCTCAGACAACAGAAAAGACCTAATGCCCCCAAATTAGGAAAGGTCGCAATTACATGGTCTTCAGTGCCCTCTAGTGGCTAAATAACACAACCGTGGTACACAGATCCAACCCGCAACAAATGCTACGGTGGTAAGTATATGTATATGTATATATGTGTATATGTATATATGTATATGTATATATGTATATATGTATATGTATATGTATATATGTATATGTATATGTATATGTATATATATGTATATGTATATATGTATATGTATATATGTATATATATATATGTATATGTATAGATATATATGTATATGTATATATATATTGTATATGTATGTATGTATATGTATGTATATATGTATGTATATTATGTATGTATATATTAGGGGTGCAACGATACACAAAATTCACGGTTCGGTTCGGTTCGATACTTTGGTGTCACGGTTCGATATTTTTTCGATACAAAAAAATGTTCATGCATTTTTAATTTGTCATTTATTAAAATTATAAATATATATTTTAACTCAAAAGTACAGTTTTTAAATTTAACCCTAACCCTTGTGCGTGTTTTTTATTTTGACAGCGAATGCGCACCTGTGGACCACTTATGTGCAGCCCTGGTTATTTAGCTCATCATATTGCAGCCACAGAAATTCATTTTGTCCATGAAACCATAAAGCTGCACTTTCTTTTTGCCTTATAGTCTGATTTGTCATAACTTCTCCGTTTTGTGGTAAGCTTTTCTTTGGCTGTCACTTCTTCACCCTGACCTGTCTTATTTGGCTCAGCAGAACTGAAATGCTTTTACACACACCACATACAGCGATTCTCTGCGCGATCAACCTCTCACATGTTTAAGCTGCGGGAGATTTCACTTGTCATGTTTGCATAGTAAGCTAACGATTAATAAGACGATGTCAGAGGAATTGGTGCACAAATTATCATCACTCACAGATCAGTGCTGTCGCTCTCTATACACAGTTCGCACGATTGCAAAGTGAAAGCAAAAAAACAAGCGCAAATTCAAACGCGACTTCAATATGTCACATATTGACAGTGGCTCACCGATGCCAATGACATAATTACCCAGCTACATTTCTGAAAGAATGCAAAAGCATTGACATATATTTTTCCTACAATAGCCCGACGGGCAGGGCAGAGATAGATTTTGGTAGCCCGACTGAAAAAATCGCTAGCTCCGGGACGTCGGGCTAGCGATATTGCAGCCCTGTATCTGATTGAGGAATCACTCATCTTTGGAAAAGAGAGTTTATTACAGAGAAATGTCTCTTTCCAAAATAAAAGCTATACTATCCGCTTCTTCTGGGCTATATTCTCAGCAGCATAAGGAGAATCATGTGCTAACAGCTGTCTAAATGACTCGGCTAAAGTTAGTAGCATGCTTGTTGTTTTTGTCTTTGCACTAGGATGATGTCGGCGTAAATGTGCAGTCATATTCGTTGTGTTCCCACTAGTGCTTTCAGGTTAATCTCGTTGAAATGACCTTAACGCCACAACACGGCAAATCTCCGTTAACGAGCTACCGCCGATCGCTCCGTGCATGGGGCTAGACGGCCAACACGTTAACGAGCTAACTGCGCTAACACACTAGTTCACACCAATGTAATTGAGCATTGCATGGCACATCCAACATACTGTTTTACTTTAGTCCATGACTCGCTTACCTTCAGGGTCATACGTCACATGAAAACCAAAATAATTCCAAACGCCAGATCTGAATGAGGGTGGGGGAGGTGCCCTGCGCTCTTCCTTCTGTCTATGCTGTCTGTGTTGAGCGCTCAGTGGATCTGGCTCGACAGTGCAGCCTAGGCGGAGTAGTCGAACACAGATTCACTGAGCGCTCAACACAGACAGCATCGTCAGAAGGAAAATTGATAAAATAAATTACAAATGTTGTATTGTTCGATACATATGCGTACCGAACCGAAAGCACTGTATCGAACGGTTCAATATCGATACGAATATCGTTGCACCCCTATATATATTATGTATATTGTATGTTATATTATGTGTGTGTATATATATATGATATGTATGTATGTATGTATGTATGTATGTATGTATGTATGTTGTATATGTATGTATGTGTGTGTGTGTGTGTAGTGTTGTGTGTGCGGATATATAGTGGACAGGTCAGGGTGAAGAAGTGACAGCCAAAGAAAAGCTTACCACAAAACGGAGAAGTTATGACAAATCAGACTATAAGGCAAAAAGAAAGTGCAGCTTTATGGTTTCATGGACAAAATAATTTCTGTGGCTGCAATATGATGAGCTAAATAACCAGGGCTGCACATAAGTGGTCCGCAGGTGCGCATTCGCTGTCAAAATAAAAAACACGCACAAGGGTTAGGGTTAAATTTAAAAACTGTACTTTTGAGTTAAAATATATATTTATAATTTTAATAAATGACAAATTAAAAAGGCATGAACATTTTTTTTGTATCGAAAAAATATCGAACCGTGACACCAAAGTATCGAACCGAACCGTGAATTTTGTGTATCATTGCACCCCTAATAAATATATATATACATAGAAGAGTCAGTCAGTTATAGATTATGTGAGAGGGCGGGTGTGTGTGTTTAGGGCCTGGATGGCTTGGGGATAGAAGCTCCTCTTGAGTCTCTCTGTCCTTGCCCGGATGCTTCGTCAATATGCTAGCGGAGGAGATTATC
>NW_024582582.1:1038369-1044692 GCF_018398535.1 Haplochromis burtoni
CCCACTGCGAGAGTCACCACATTCCCAAACCAGAAACCGTGGATGGACAGATCGATCCGCACTGCAGTAAACGCCAGGACCGCCTCCTACAACGCGGGTCTCGCCACTGGCGATATGAGCGCCTACAAAGCGGCCTCATACGGCGTGCACATCAACTTCCAATGCTGATTCCCTGTGTTTTAACAAAACAGGTGTGATTGTGGATACTCTAAAGGTGTGTCCGCATGGCACCGCAGTGCACGCCCCACCACATATCTATTTTCATTTTGTGAAACATCCTGCAAAACAAATTAAGCTATTCTGACTTTGTGTTAGCACATCTGCAGCTTCTCGTCTCCTGTTATCACCCAACACCCCATCCGTTAGAGACTGTGATAGGTTTGTAGCTTAAACCTTTTCGCTGGAACGTTGAAGACAATATAATTACACAGCAAGCAAGACACGAAGTAGGCAAAGTTCGTTATGTTTATCGTGCACGGGAGAGAACTGGACAAATGCCCTTCCTTCGCTTGACCCCAGTTGCTCTCGTCCGCTCCCCCGTAACACTGCTCTTTTATTGAGGTACATGAATATACATAGGTTCATTAACATATGACATCATACACACAAAGAGTACCTTGCCTGTGTGTGTGTGTGTATGTGGTCAGAGTGTGACCCCATAAAGACTTCCCTAAACCTGGAAGTCCAACAGTTCATTTAAACAAAAAGCACTTAGAGTAAAACAGACATAGATCCTACCATAAAACAATAAGAGCAGGTACGACCTCTCCCATGCTCCCAGGATGTGGGTGTGAGTGCCAGAACACTCTGGAATGCACACAAAGCCTTTGCAGACTCCTAAGGATCACACATCCTATCACTACACAATCGATTATACACCTCTATATGTGGTTAAATATTTCTAAGCATAAATGACAATCAACAATATAAACCTGACAGACTGTGTCAGCTTCCAAGCCAAAAATCTGAAACAAAAATCAAAGCAAAACAATATAGTATCCAAAATGGGTCTGAAATTAGAAAAAACACAAGAGTTCAAGTTGCTCTTTTTGATGAGGGGGCTGTATGACAGCATGTTTGAAAGAAGCCAGGACCTAATCAATTCATGAATTGATTAGGTCCACAGTACATGACCCTTTTGACACAGCAGATCAATCACACTCTAGATCTTGTTTTAACATATGGCATAGAAACTGAACATGTTAGGCCTCAACTTGCAGACCTCGCTGTCTCAGAGACCATAACTGTGAACGAAGCAAGACACTCGGAGCTCAGTCGGTTTTACTTGCCCGCAAGGGAAGTTCTCTCTCCGACTTCCCTCATCGTCTCTTTTATTGACAACCAGCAATTACAAGTAGTTAAGCAGAGCGTGTGTGTGTGTGAGATTTTCCTGTCACATCGTACATGACGCGACCTCTTCTCAAGTCACTCCATATAGGGCATGACCTTTTAACAAACCAACATGTACAAAAGCAGAAGTAAACAGTCCTGCTAATCTTTTTTTTATTATTATTATTTTTAATGTATTTATTTATGCAAGTTTCAAAATTTTTACACATTCACAAACAGCGCGACAGAGGAACACTGTCACGGTTCTGGGTCCGTTGGACCCAGTATTTTGAGTTTATTGTGTTTTGATTTAAGTTTGCATCAGGGATTGTGTTCTTGTTCTCTTGTCGTGTTATGGTGATGATTATGATGTCTATTATTAGAGTTCCATGTTTCTGTTTATCTGGGTTTAAGATGTGGGTTTAGTTTCATATGTCATTTCCTGTCTGTCTCTCGATGTCGAGCCTGCGTGTGATGTTTTATTGTGAAGGTCTGCGTCTCATGTGAGTGTGTTCAGTTTTACCTCTGTCTCATCTTACTGATTGTTCCCAGCTGTGTCCACCACCTGTGTGTAATTCCCGTGTTTCTCTGTGTGTATTTAAGTCGTGTCCTCCGTCATTGTAGTTGCTGGTCCGTCTGTGTAACCACCGTGTCTCGCTCGTGTGTTCACCCTGCTGTCTACCATCGTCTGCCTCTGCTCGCCCTGCTTCATGTTCATGTTCTGGTTTCTGCGCTATAGTTTAGTTGTTTCCCAGTATAGTTTAGTTCGAGCTCCATTTGCTGTTTGTCCTTATTTCGTGTTCAATAAACCACCTTCGCATCTTCACGACTGCCTGCGATTGGATCCTCATTTATTATTTTCACACGGCTTATCTCACTCGCCGTGACAAACACAGACAATAAAGACAATAACAACAAAAAAAATCAAAAACAAAACACAGGAACAAACAAACAAACAAAAAAAAAACAGAGCAACAAACCCCACAACAGGGTACACGGCCAGCACTTATTAAAAACAGCAGAGAAGAAAAAAAAGCAACTGGTATACATGTCAAACAACTCACAATCTAGTGAGTCCAATCCACAAGATCAAATCCAAAGATCGCTAGGAGGAGCTGATAACAATTATGCAATAACAGTTATGGGCAACAGCTCAGAATGAAAGCAGTTAAAACAACTGGTCAGGACCCAGGGCGTGGACTGTCCTTCTTAATGTGGTCTATAAAGGGCCCCCATATCTTCCTGAACTTCTCCATGGAATCAGACGTAGAGAACCGAATTTCTTCCAGGTATAAACAGGGATCCGTTCTTCGTACCTCGCTAAGTAAGTTAGCTGGATTTGATTGTTGACGATTTCGCGTGATCTTGGATCGTTCGGTTCTCCGAAGCTCATCCGGGACTTGCTGTCATAGCAACAGATCCGTAAGCGTAAACCTGCTCGGGAGCAGGCTTACTTTATGTAAACAGGATTAGATCGCGGCCACTCAGGTATGTCCGCTTCATTTATACGAAAGCAACAGCGATATTCCACCACTGTTTCACCATAAATAAATAACATCAATGTAACTAAAGATAATGCAGCACTTGATCCTTTTATTGATTTCAACAATTCAAATTTTATTTGTCACACACACACAACCATACACAGTATGACATGGGGGTGAAATGCTTGTAGCTGTACAATGCCCGACCATTAAATGACAGAAGAAAAGTTTTACAATATTTACAATTTACTACAAAAATTTACAAATTAACTTAGGAATTTACAGTAAAGAATGTGCAAATAGCAGAAGAGATTATAAAGATAAGGATTATAAATTATAGGAATTATAGGATTATAGGAAATGTGTGGTGGTGCGTGTGGTGACGTGTGTGAGAGTCCAGTCCTACACCTGGTTCAGGCCCCGAATAGCCTGGGGGAAGAAGCTCCTCCTCATTCTCTCTGTTTTGGCCTTAAGGGAGCGGAAGCGCTTCCCAGACCTCAACAGTGAGAAGAGTCCATTGTTGGGATGGGAGAGGTCCATCATAATCTTCCTAGCTTTGGACTTGCACCGCTTGGTGTAGATGGACAGCAGGTCAGGGAGCTCTGATTGAATGATGCGTTCTGCCGAGCGCACCACCCTTTGCAGATCTCGTCTGTCCTGCTTGGTGCTGTTCCCAAACCAGGTGCAGATGTTTGCCGTCAGGACGCTCTCGATGGTGCAGGAGTAGAAGTTCTTGAGCACCTTCAGTGGCAGATGGAAGTCTCTAAGTCTTCTGAGGAAGAAGAGACGCTGACGGGCTTTCTTAACCAGGGTGTTGATGTGGCAGGACCATGACAGGTCCTGAGTGATGTGGACACCCAGGTATCGGAAACTGTCCACTCTCTCCACTGGCGTGCCACTGATGATGAGGGGTTTGTAATTCCTCGCCTGCTTTGTAGTGAAGTCCACGATCAGCTCCTTAGTCTTGCTGATGTTTAGGAGGAGGTTATTCTCCTGGCACCAGGTCTCCAGGTTCCTAATCTCCTCCAGGTAGGCCGTCTCGATGTTGTCGGAGATCAGGCCCACAACAGCAGTGTCGTCAGCAAACTTGACAATGGAGGTGGTGTCGGATGTGGCTACACAGTCATAAGTGTACAGTGAGTACAGCAGGGGGCTTAAAACACAGCCCTGAGGCACTCCAGTGCTGAGTGAGATGGAGGGGGAGACTTGTTTTCCCACCCTCACTGATTGGGGTCTGTCTGTGAGGAAGTTGAGGATCCACTGACACAGTGATGAGCTGAGTCCTAGATCCGTCAACTTGGTGAAAAGCTTAGAGGGAATTATTGTGTTGAATGCTGAACTGTAGTCCACGAACAGCATCCTAACATAATTCCCTCTGCCAGTGTCCAGGTGACTCAGGGATGTGTGGAGCAGGTGAGATATGGCATCGTCTGTGGAACGATTAGTCCGGTAAGCAAACTGAAGTGAGTCGATGGTGGCAGGAAGTGAAGAAGTGATGTGATCTCTCATCAGTCTTTCAAAACACTTCATCACAATTGAAGTCAGTGCTACTGGACGGTAGTCATTGTGGCAAGCGGGCTGTTGTTTCTTTGGAACAGGGACAATAATGGACTGTTTGAAGCACGTGGGAACCACAGCTTGGGCCAGGGAGAGGTTGAAGATCTCCGTGAACACCGGTGCTAGTTGATCAGCGCAGGCTCTAAGGACCCGGCCAGGGATTGCATCTGGTCCTGCTGCCTTCCTGGTGTTCACCCTCCTGAAGGTGTTCCTCACGGCATGCTCTGTGATGACGAATGCATTTTCTTCACTGGTGCACTCCGAGCGCGCGCAGCCGTTTGTTGTTTTAATTGCTGCGGCGTCGAAGCGAGCATAAAACGTGTTCAGCTCATCAGCCAGTGAAGCATCTGCATTCATCATTGAAGAAGCTGGTCGTTTATAGTCCGTTATAGTCCGCAGTCCTTTCCACAGGCTCCTAGAGTCGCACTGTCGTAGCTGTGACTCTAGTTTTTCCCCGTAGCTCCGCTTTGCCTTTCGGACCGCGCTGCGCACGTTGTAGGACGCAGCCTTGTATAGGTCCATATTACCGGAGACAAGCCCTTCATTGTAGGCAGCGGTGCGTGATCTCAGAGCGTCGCGGATGTTTTTATCCACCCACGGCTTCTGGTTGGGAAACGTTCGGATGATAGTTCTTTCTGCTGTGTCGTCCGCTAGTTTCCCGATAAATCCCACAACCGCTTCCGTAAACATGTTGATGTCATCAGAGCTGCGCCGAAACATGTCCCAGTCTGCGTCATCCAGTGCGTCCTGCAGCGCGGCCACCGATTGGTCCGTCCAGCGAGCGACCTCCCTCCTGATTGGTGGTTGCTGCTTTAGCCTTTGTTTGTAAGCAGGTATGAGGAAGATGGCGGAATGGTCCGATTTTCCAAATGCCGGCAGGGGTTGAGCCTTGTAACAGTTCTTGAACGGGGTGTAGCAGTGGTCTAATGTCCTCGTGCCCCGGGTGGGGCAGTTGATGTGCTGGTGAAGGTTGTGAAATGTCCGTTTGAGATTCACTCTGTTAAAATCTCCCATAACAATGAGTGCGGCATCTGGTGAAGTGTTTGTTGATGTGTGAGAGCCTCATGTAGCTCACATAAGGCAGTGTCCGAGTCCGCGTGAGGCGGAATGTAAACAGTGCAGGCAATGACCGCAGTGAATTCCCGAGGGAGATAGAAAGGGCGACACTTAACGATCAAAAGCTCCAGATTGGGCGAGCAAGAGCGTGTGAGTGGGGAGATGTTTGTGCTGTCGCACCATCTGTTGTTCACCATCAAACACACTCCACCACCTCTTTTCTTCCCCGACTCCATTGTCCTGTCCATGCGGTAAACCGAAAAGAACCCCGTCGGCTGCACGGCGTGGTCTGGTATCGCTGGGTTCAGCCAAGTCTCGGTGAAGCAGAGGAGGTTGCAGTCCCGAATGTCTCTCTGGAACTTGATTCTGGCTCTGAGGTCATCAAGCTTGTTCTCGATGGATTGAACATTGGCTAGCAGGATACTGGGCATGGGTGCGCGGTGTGCGCGAGCCCGTAGCCTGTTCCTGATGCCGGCTCTTTTACCTCGAGGCCGTCGCTTAGGGTCGCGTCCTTTGTTCTCTCTCAGGATCTCCTTTGGCCAGGTTGGGTCCGGAGTTAAACATGGTGAAATGTTCGTGTATTGCAGACCAATAGAAACCAAAGTGTCTCTACTGTAGCGGATTTGTGTGTTTTGCATGATGCCCATGCAAGATTATCGCAGATATAGCAAAAAGTGACGAAAAACTGCAAAAAGTGGAGAAGTTAGGGCAGAGCATCCAGCACGGCAGCCGACCTCACCGGCGCCATTTTTGTTTACAGATACATACAGGTCATTTCCTAAAAAAAGGGAAATGACTATTAATCATTCTATTTCATGTATTTGATTATTTCAGATGTAATTCATATTTTAGAGTAGTAATAGTAAATTACTTCGTGTAATCAAGATGAGACAACCA
>NW_024582582.1:1054585-1062807 GCF_018398535.1 Haplochromis burtoni
CGTTATAGAGGGGAGAAAAAAAAGCCAAAAAAACCCCCCTCTATTAATATATGGATAACAGGGGAATGATGGCGTGTCACATTCAAAATGGAGATATGTAATAATAAACACTGGTCCCCGTCTTTTGGGTGCTTTCTTGAAATAGTCAGCAATTTAAAAGTAGGATAGAACCGACAGGGGCATGTGCTGAGAGGTGGTGCTGCACAAGAACAAGAGCAAAATAAAGAAAAATATTGTGTTTAGCTTTGATAAATTCAAATTAAAATGTACCATTACACTCAGAGGATCAATATGAAATTCAATATATGCAATAATTTTGTATGAAGTACATGACTGATAACTGTTCTGTCCTGAGCTTTTGTTTCTTAGCACCCACTTGACCACACCAACAGTTTCTCGCCACCAAAGGGGGTATTGCAAAGAATAGGGAGGAATATCATCAAAACTGGGAAAGGTAAGCCCCGAAGGGGGTGATGACACCATAACTTTCACTTATGGTCAAATTCTCAAAATTTGACCCCAAACTTGAAAATTCTTCAAACATTTAGAGACAGAGTGGATAAACATAATGTCGCAAACCACATAAGGATGGAGCATTTGAATCGATAAGATGGTGAAATAACACGCCGTAAAATGTTGATCATGTTGATTATGTTTATTCCAGTGTGCAGAGCAAGGTTATTATCATTAACGAAAACTAACGAAATAACGAAAAATAGAAGTGAAAAAACATTTTCATTAACGGAAATATAATAAAAACAAAAAAGGAAAACTAACTAAAACTGTAATGAGTGTTAACAAAACTAACTAAAAGTAACTGAATTTATAGCAAAAATGTGTTTAGTTTCATTGATGTGTCAGATAAGTCTAAATCCAGTTGTTCAGTCTGACGTCACTAGCCGTGTCTGGGCTAAACTCCGCTGACAGGTCCATATATCAAACGATCACTATGGCATTACTGAGAGTTGAAAAACTGTCTAAAGTCTTTCATCTTTAATAAAATGATCAGCGTTCTGCTCTACCAGGTGTAACAATTGAGTTTAACATCCAGGCATCCATGAAAACGGAATTTATGACATTTAACGGAGTTAGAAGTTAGCAGGGAGTTAGCTCGCTAGCTTCTATCTAAATACAATATAGCATGTCCTGACTGCGGGGTTTTGGAAACAAATTCAAACGTACAGCTCTGCTATCACTTCCAGCATAAATGAAGACAGAAAACTAAACAGCAGTGACGTTTGTAGGGTTACTGAAGTTTGGGCTAGCTGCGTATATAATGATGTGCTACGTGACCGCTAGCGACACAGCTATGTTAGCATAATATAAACAAGCTAACTTTTTTTCCACTCGATAAAAGTTAACGTGAGTGTTCTCGGTGGTCAGGAACAAATGTAATCGCATGGCAGGATGCTGTAAAAGGACCAAACTTCAGCCAGGAGAACAACTGAGATAATCCATCCACAATACGAGGTTAGTCATTCATATACTGCTGCATGGGTTGGGCTGTAGTTACATCTGTAGGAGCCATATGAGTTGTTTCCGTCTGACTAAGTGGGTTGGTTTAAATGGACTCACTGTATTGGTGCATGGGTGTGGGCGTGTCTCATGGGTGTGGTATAAGGTAAATGTGGTTGCACTCACTTGTTCACAGCACCTGATGTGATGAGCAGAAGGTAGGGTGAGCACGAGGCAAAACTTTCTGTTGACCGCAAATATCGCAACATACCGCAACTTGAGCACAATTTGAATGATTTGATATATTTGACTGTAACTTGATGGTGTTTGTATATTTATGCACTAATTGCTGCCATAGACCAGTTTGGAATTTTGACATAGTAGCTGGTGCATTTATTTGTAAGTTGCAGTTATTTGCTTGTGCAGTCTGTGCGTTTGTTTGACAGTTGATCCCATGTGCTGATTTATAGTTTGGACAGTTGCATGTGGAAATAAAGAAGCAAATGATACAGAAGTGTTCTGTGCGTTAATTGTTGCGCGTCATCGGTGTCCTCATGTTTAGCCTGCCGCGGCCATTGGTTGGAGTAGCCGCAACAACATCCTAAGGTTTTAAAAAACTGAGTTAAATAAATGATTAGCGGTAATAAAAGCCGAGGGAGGTCAACAGGGATCACTGACTGTTTTAAGGAGCTTCTTGAGATCAAATAGAAGAAAATACATAACATTAAACATGTTAACAACACAAAAGCCATATTAAACGCAGACTACTTTGACCCGGAAGTAGGATTCGTCGCGTCATCACTGAACAACCGGATAGTCAAGGGTGAAAATAAAGTTTAGTTTCCAGATTTTTGCTTGCTGTCTCATGCCAGCAGGTGGCAGTACGTTAGTCGAGTCATCTGTGTTGCTGCCAGTGTTGCCAACTTAGGCGACTTTGTCGCTATATTTAAGCGAGTTTTCAGACCCCTTAGCTAAAAAAGACGTGAAAGCGCGTATCGACTTTTACTCTCAACAAGCAGCGGGTGCTGTAACGCAGTCAGTTCTTTTTTACTCTTTTACTCTTATGCTGTTTTGTGGATCACAAGGTTTAAAACTACTTATAAACACACACACACAAAGTAACTCCACCAGAGTGCCTATTTCGGGTCACTTTTGCCGGTCCAAGCCCGGGTAAAGGAGCAGGGTTGGAATTGTGACATTAAAAAAAACAATAATTGCTAAAAGAAATTTAATTTGTAGTTCTAAATAAACTCTAAATGCATTTAGGACGTTTTTTACTCACTTTATGTCTCTTCCACGATGTTATTTCTCTCTCCAACAACATAGGTTACAATTAGATTAGCATGACCAATTATGCAAATTAGGCGATGACGTCATTTAGCGACTTCTAGCGACTTTTAGGACAACCAATAGCGATTTTCCTTACTGAGGAGTTGGCAACACTGGTTGCTGCTCCGTCCACGCGCAGAATCATGTCAGGAAAAGTCGGGAGAAAGCGCCAGAGTCCAATTTGGGATTACTTTGAATATGACTGTGTTTTGGATAAAGCAAGTGTCTTGTAGTGGAAAGAGACAAATTATGAGGGACATTTCTAAAGGGAAAAAATCCCACAAACCTTAAAGTGCACTTGAAAAGCTCACACAAGAAGGCTAACCTAGCTTACCTTGAGAAGGTAAGGGAGCACACTCAACCCTCATCCCCAGAAAACAGAAGCTAACCCCAGGCAAGGCAGCGTGATGCATCCCGAGACAACAGGACGGGGACATCTACATAACTGTGTGAGTCAATTGCCTTCAAAAAGTTTATCAATTCACTTGAACCAAAATTACGAACACCCGGTGCTGCAAGAGTTAATAGTAAGCTCAAACCCAAGGATAAGCAGAAGAGCATGACTGATATGATGAAACTGGGATTTTGTTACACTTAATTTTTGCAAACACAACTAAAACTATAACTGAAACTAATCAAAACTAAACTGAAACTAAGGATTTTCAAAAAAAAATAAACTAAACTAAACTAGCAAACAATTGGTAAAAACTAATTACAACTGACATAAAATTGAAAATCTGAAGTCGAAACTAAATAAAAATAAAAACTAATGAAAATTGCAAAACTGATTAAAACCCTGGTCCAGACTAAGATGGCGTTGGACATCTTCAGGACGGAAAAGGGTTGGTGTGACCAAGGTGTGGTTTGGCTTGTTGTATGTATATTTCGAAGATGATATGGCTCTGGATGGACCAGTTACCAGGGCATGGAAGGAGGACAGACTCATTAAATGAGGAGAAGGAATTTCTGGGATTGAGATCCTCTGGGTGAGTGGTTGACTAAAAGCATGCATAAAATAAAAGCTATCTTTTTGTTATTGATTGGTAATAGATTGATAATTGGCCACATTTACAGCTGTATTGACTTGTTGTGGACGTAGTCTACTTCATGTTTAAGCACTCTAATTAACAGATTGAAAATAGAGACATTAAAGGAAGAGATATGCAGCGCCACCCTGTCAGACGCCAGTGACGGTGGGGCTCAGTGATGAATCAGGTGAGCGGATTCATGGCTGAATCAAACAAAGATTCCCCTGCTGTGGTCAGTGAGGGGAAAGCAGGGGGAAATAAAATTTAAAAGAGGCATTTATAAACGTTTATGTGTCAAGTTTATAAACGGGATAAAAAGGGGGTGTTTTACGATCATTTTAGCATCAGCATTATTGTTCCATCAGTGTCTAAAGTAGTCAGCAGGTCCATATTGAAGTGAGGTTCGTATTATTACAGGTTTTGTTTCTTGGCAATTCTGCGACGCAGGCTCTGGGCGGAGCCAGGAGTTGAACAGATCTAACATGACAATTAAATTGACTTCATTCCCTGGCACAGGATGACAGGACTGGAGCAACGACACTGGATAGGAGAAGGTCTCATACTTTCTAAGATATGAGGTCACTAACCTTTTCTTTTAATTTTCTAGCTCCGTTGATTTGACACATGGGAATGTGTCAAAAAAGGGGGGGAAGTTGAGTTTTAACATCAAACAAGGGTTAATGAACATTTTTATGACTTCATTTGTGTTTTTAATAACTTAGGTTGGTAAAGCTTAAGCTAATAGTGACCCAAGAGGTTTCCGGACTTTTTTAGAGAATCAGTGAGAAGCATAAATCATTATTTCCATGTTTAAGCATTAATCATTGAAATGAACTGAATAGCGTTTAGAAGATAAAATGCCTGTGTTCATGAGAAGCTGAGTACAACGACTGGAGAGGCGACAGTAGGCGGAAGGAAACACATGATTTTTGTGAAAAGGGGGGCAAATGTTAGAGTTAAAAATGGCTAATTTGTTTTTGATGTCTTTTCTTAAAATGAGTGGTTTTAATAATTTTCAGACACACCTTGCAAATGTGCTTCATAATGAGTTGGCACTCGGTCTTTTGAAGGTCATAAGCTTCGTTCGGCGTGATGATCCGGACTGATAAAGTGTAGGAAATGCCTTGAGTGCAGAGGGCTAAATGCAAACACGCTTACACACACATAGGATATGATTAGAATAAGTCCCTGGGACATTCTGAATATTCTAAACCAATTCTGAATCACCAGAAGATCAGTAGATAACAACATTAGATTATTAGAGCTAGGCAGAGAGGTGTTTTGGTTTTCTGTCTCTTACAGAGAAAGGAACAGACACCAGACGAGGTCACAGATATACGAGGATCCTTCGCAGCAGAGACAGACACGTGACTGCCGAGACACCAACTGGGTTCAAGTGTCATGGCGTTTGGGCTCCGATTAGTCACCTCAAAGGATGGATCCCATAAACACAGCAATAACCATGAAGGGGTTGGCGGAAATCCAGGAACACCAGACCAACGAGGTTCGAGAGGCTCTTGGGCAAAAGGGGGACACGTTCCTGTTCCTTTTTCTGGGAGGATACACAGGACACACAGGACCCGAGGATACACAGATCGTTGTTTGAAATCGGGGCAGAATAATCCCCTGATCTGTGCAACGACTGAAGGGTTGTCTAACCCCTGAGGTTGAAGAAAGAAGAGCAGAGGATCACCCAACTGGACGACACTGGTGGCTGCAGCAATAAAATAAAGGCTAAAAGCTCCTTGGACAGAGGTTCTAGTCTGAGTACGTCTGAAGGGTATAAGGTAGCACCAAAATAAAGCTGTGGGAGAACTGGGGAGTGTCATCTGTACCTGCTACTGTTGTAATAATAGTTTTTCTTGCATCTGAACTGCGCAAACACAGAGGTCATCTCACATATGGTTCGCCCATCAGGGGGACAAAGGACCTCAGGAGTGAGAAGAGAATGAACCCGGCCACACTGGATTACAGGGTGTTGGTGAGCTCATTATTCTAACGAGCTCATCAGGGGGAGTGTTAAATTATAATATTATTTTATGCCATGTTAGACCCCTAATTAAAGATTGTGAATTATTATGTAGTTTTAGTTTGCATTATTCTCCTGAATTAGAAGAAGGTGATAACTATTGCATTTGTTAAACTGATTTGCATTACATTAGACTGCTGATTTATTGTGAATGAATGATATTGTTTTATGATGCATTATACTGCTGAGTTATAAGAAATACTGTTCGCAGAAAGTCATCGCCTTATTTGTCTGATTAGAAGAGAACAGAACATACTGGAGTTTTCTGCCCCATCTCAGCAGGAGCAGATAAACAGGGAGCCAAGGTCGTAGCTTAGGCGCTGTGTGAGAGAAAGCATGTGAATGTTTAGGCTTTTATGATAAGGTGGGGGCCACTAGAGGCTATAAGAGTTTGATCAATGCTCCACCATTTTGAGATCTGATGCTGTCTGCGTACGGTGTCCATCTCCCACGCGTGTGATCATTAAAATCATCGTTTGACTCAACCCGGCCGGACCAGTGTTGTTATTGTGGTTTTTCCTCTTGTCTCCATCCCCAATATTTGAATCCGTAGCAGCACTTAAGAAAATGTGTCAATAAATAGACATAAAACAGACTGGACCAATTATGCTTCACTGAGTTAGAGACTTTAACAGACTCTTCTATGTAAGAATGTCTCGTGCTGATATACCTGCAAACTTGACAACAAAGGTTTTTCAGACTACATGTAGCTGTCCTCTATGTCAGCTCCCATCATGCCTCTCAAAAAACTACAACACACAAAGCCGTGATACTGAAGGGCATGTCGAATGGTGACGTCTGCTGGCAGCCAGCAGCGAGTCATACCCTGACTGGCCACCAGGGTACACTTTAACCTTGGGATAGGAGCAATAAAAGGCAGCCCCCTGCACTCACTACCTTTCTGGTTCTGGTCCCAGCTACCGTATCTGCCCTCACTGGTTGCTAGGACAGATACGGATCAAAGTATTGGCATCTCGGTTCGATTCCACATCCGTCGATAGGTCACATGACTCAGTTCGGTCACCTGACCAAAGATGTTCGGTCACATATGATGACTCCCAACCCTTCCCTGTCGGCTATCTAAGGACGTTGCAGGGCCTGCTGAGTACAGTGGTGGTGGAATCATCGCGATCGGAGACTCCTATCTCCAATTTTAAACTTTTTATTCGGTCAGATTTTGACCGATTTCGACCAAGTCCAGAACCGTTGGTGCTATCGACATGGGGTCTTCACCAGGGTGTCCGAAGCACCCCAAAAGCCCCCCGTAGGCACCACTTTCATCCCACTATGACCCTTAATTTTTGACTTATTCCAATTTTATTCGGTCGACTACTAGCTATTACCCCCTGACCCCCCAAACCCTAACGCACCTAACCCTAAATCCCAACCCCCCCTAAACCCTAACCCTTCATGGGATATTGAATTCTATAAGATAAAACCATAAACATGTGTGTCTGAGTCTTCTATCAAAAGTTACAGCTATTTATATGAAGTTGTACAAAAACGCTTTCTTTCACCAAGACAGTGCATTTCTTACGATTTACATGCATTTGAATGGGGAACTCGCCCAAAAGTTAGGTTTTCATTATGTGAATAACTTGAAAATCTTAGCTCAAACAGCTGCAAAACCGGGGACAACACTACAATCCGCATTACACCAGGGACAGTGCTTCCTGTGAGGCCATCTTCACCCCACCAGGTTCTGCTTGTTGATGACATCCACATTAGGGCCTGTGGTGCTGGTCGATATCATGCACATTTCACCAGGGCCAGTGGTGTTGGTAAAGGCCACTCACATTACACCAGGGTGTGTGGTGATGACCGATAACATCCATAATTTCAGCAGGGCCAGTGTTGTTAGATGAGGCCACCCATATTACACCAGGGCCTGTGCTGCTGGACAATACCATCCACATTTCACCAGGGCCTGTTCTTCTGTCTGAGGCCATCGACATTAAACCAGGGACAGTGCTTCCTGTGAGGCCATCTTCACCCTACCAGGGCCTCTGCTGCTCGTTGATGCCATCCACATTTCACCTGGGCCTGTGGTGTTGACCGATATCATACACATTTCACGAGGGCCAGTGGTGTTGGCTGAGGCAATCCAAATTACACTACTGCCAGTGCTTCTTGTGAGGCCATCATCACCAAACCAGGGCCTGTGGTGCTGTCTGAGGCCATCCACATTACACCAGGGACAGTGTTCCCTGTGAGGCAATCTTCACCCTACCAGAGCCTCTGCTGCTCGTTGATGCCATCCACATTAAACCAGGGCCTGTGGTGCTGTCTGAGACCATACACATTACACCAGGGACAGTGCTCCCTGTGAGGCCATCTTCACCCTACCAGGGCCTCTGCTGCTCGTTGATGCCATCCACATT
>NW_024582583.1:0-16625 GCF_018398535.1 Haplochromis burtoni
CCCCGCCACAGTATGAATCTTTTAAAAATAAATATTCCTATCACATAATGCCAGCATAAGAAATTAAAGCAACATAAAGAGAAAATCAGACAGATGACGGGATGGAGTGAGGAAGAAGAAAAAGCTAATGACTCAAAAAGGTGGTTTCCTGTTACCACTTCTCACAACCATGCTACCCATCGCTGCAGATCTAGCTATAGGTGGCATTCACAAATAAAAATGCATAAAATGTATTTGATCTCACCTGAGCAGATCAAACGCTTACATGAAACGCATGGAAATGCGTCTCGGACAAACATCAGAGAGAAGGCTGAGGCTGATTTGGATAATGAAATGAGACGGGTATTAGAGACTGAGGGTTTAAACCTGGATGAGAAAATCAAAAGGTATAATATTCTTTTACAAAAGTATCTTGTGCTTGAGAAACAGAAACTGGATGAAAGCAAGCAGATAACGCTAAGGCTCCCCGCTGAGCGTGAGGGGAGACTTAGTGACAGGTCATATGATAGGCGCCAGTACCAGGAGGAAGAGAGCAAGGAGGGGGAGCGGCAGGAGGGTGTCAATATAGTTTTAACCAACATAAACCCTCACTCAAAAAGGAACACTGCATGCGTAGAATATTAGCATCAAAAGGTCACAGCGGATGGACCGAAGACGGTGAACTGATGCATAGAGAGAAGTTTTTAGCAAAGCCCTCGGACAAGCGTCAAACCAACAGGCTGGACTTTGCTTGCACAAACCTTGGCGGACCTAAAAATTCCCCTTTCCACAATCGGTAACATATCAGCTCGAAGGGAAATAGCAGAGCTTAAACGTTCACGAGAAACACGAGAATACCAGGCATCATCAGATGTTATTGATAAGAAAAGAAGAAAAGCAAGACATTTGCCTGATCACCCACCTGGTTACATTTCTGATGTAATCAAAGCCAAATAAAACATGTTTTGTTATTTTTAAAGTTAATTATCGCTGCTGTTTTTATTGAGCAACAAAAACCCCACACATTACACCACTTTTTTGGCAAAATGTTTTTACCCTTTATTAAAAATAATTTTTAACACAAGAGACAATCATGAAAAGCTTTCAGAGAGCATGAAGTTTGGTTAAAATTGCTAGCTTTACATATTAATGCACAGCTGATAAATCGTGTTACAAAACAAGACCACGGCATCATTTTCCTTTTGATTAGACCCATATAAAGCAAGTACATTATCAGAAGTCTTTCCACACGATCTCTGGGCTAAAACAAATATACAGAGCTGACCGCATTATGTAGACAGCGTGGCTTGCAGCTGTCTTTGATGGAAAGATACTCGATCAGCATGCTTTTTCAAAAACGTTACAATGCTTTGGGGTAAAATGGATAATTCGAACAAATCCTAAAAACTTGCACCTCCATCTTCATCTAATGAAATCGCCAGCCAATTAGTTCCAGGTTTATTCCTGGGATCTGTATTTATGATCAGATATGCAGGCCGTTTAAACAAACATTTGAGCAGCAGCAGTAGCTCGTCTGAGGCCCAAACCCCACAGAATCTGTCGCCGACTAGCAGCCTCATGATACTCTCCAACTGATGATTGTTCATGATTAAAAAAAAAACGGAAACCTGTCAGTAATAACCATAACTTGTCTTTTGGAATTGATCTCGAGAATTGAATCGTAACAAGCATAAATGATCAGCGTGGTTGTGTGATTGTTGGTTGTTGAACACGAACAGAGTATATCCTCGTTTAAATTCCTGTCTGTCAATGCACAAGGACAGATCTTTCAGGTTTCTTCAGTGTACAGGCTGTAAAACTCTCTCACAGACTGTCAGCGAGATTGGGTTGAAACGCTTTGGCTGGTATCTGTTTACTCTCATGACACAAAGCCAACAACTCTCAATTGTTATGCTGGAAACTGAAAGGGCATAAATCACATCACCCTGTAAAAGCTTCGTGATTTATCATGCCTATGACAAGATATCTGGGCAGTGAACCCACAAACAGGTTCTCGTGATGTGATATCAATTCTCAGACATTGAAAATGTTTTTACATTAATCCGCGAGATCGGATATAATGCATTGGCATGCATGAGAGCGGATGCGTGACCTACGCGCATAACGGGAGACACCGTCACTTTTCTCACAAACATGGAGGCGCCTAGAATATTCAGACGGTAACTGGCATTTTGAGGTGCCATGAGGCTACACGCGTCGCTGGCTTTCCTGAGCTTAACCCTCAAATCCACATTATTGAGCAACAATCTTCCACAGAAAAAAATGTCAGAGTGCAAGGGGCCCATGACATGAAACAGCAGCCAATAGCATAGAAAAATGCTATTGATGATTAAAAAAAAATGTATATTTATAATAATTAAATAAATTTGAATCATTGAAAATTAATGAGTTATGAAATATAATAATTATATTAATACAATATTGTTTATTAATATCATATTTTTATGGCTACCATTTGTTTTATTACTTCCTTTATTACTTCCTAGGTCATAAAGCATTTTATTTGGGGGTCATAAATCACTCGTTTTACATAAGAGGTTGAATATCCCTTCTTGGGTGTTGATACTGAGTGCTAAATTAACACCAATGGTAGATGGACAAGAAAAAGTGAAAGCCACCAAGGGCTTTGTTTAGGGAAACAACAAGTAAAAGATAAATGTAAGCAGATGTGTCTTTGGCAGGCATTATGTATGACACGTATCCTGAAACAAGATAACATTCATTAATAGGGATAGTGAAAACTTCTGTTTACCTTTGTCAGCCACTTGGCTATGATATAAAACAGTAGGCAGACAGTAGACACTGATGTGGCTCATTGAATCTTTTGGACCGTGTTCAGCACAATATTAATTACCCATCAATTGGAAGAGCTGTAAGCTGCGAGAGGCGCTGACTCCTGGCTCAAGTTGTGCTTTAACCTGAAACAAACTGGTGAACAGAAATAAAGAAGCCCAGAACACATCGGTGCACTGCGCGGGTCCGATCATTGCTACAGTGGTGCCGAAACCTTGGCAGAGATGTCTGATCCTCAGGCCGCCCCTGTGCGTGCAACCGCTCCGGTTTCTGGCCCAAATGTCGGCTGAGATGGCAGCTATGACCGTGCAGCGAGCAAGAGACCACACCCACTCACTCACACCAACACATTCACTGAGTTTGTCCAGTTCAACACAGAAACATCAAAATGGTGTAATGAATGAGACTGCAAGATCTGAATCTTACAGTGTATAAAATACTGACTTTAATAAATGCACATTACACTGCAAACAGGAAAACAGTGTGCACATTCATGCACAACACAGTCACTGTAACTGCAGCATGTGGACGGGTCAGGACCCGATGGTACATCCCGTTCAGCATACAGGTCAGCTGTTTGTAATAAAGCAGCTCTGCTCCGGATGATTTCAACTCTGACTGTAACCCTGAGAAAGACCCACAGGAACGACTGAAGGAGACATGAGCGAGGGGAGCTCTGCAGGAGCAGCATGTGATGGAGTTTCCTGGATTTACCTGTTAATTATTTATAACAATGTTTTATGCTCTCCATCAGAGTCACAGCAACAACTGGACACAAATGTTTCTCTATTTTCACATTTACATTAACATGATGATTTTTTGATCTATCGATTTTGCACAGAAATCTTTTTCCAATTTGAAGAGAGAAATTGCATTTGGAGGCCTTCACTCTCAGCACGCTCAGCACTGAGAAATCATTCATCACAGCAGCATCTTTACGAGTCACTCAGTGTGATGGGCCGACATAATGCAGAGCACCTACAACTTTACTTCCACGCAGGTCGATTATCTTGTTAAAAGTCTTACATCCTCGCTGCGCACAACTCTGGAAATGAAGCCAAAGAAATCTATGGAGGCTGTGTGGCAGGCAGGAAAGAGCAGGCAGGGTGTAAAACTCAGGAGGCAACTTTACTGCTGAACGCCAAACAAACATAAAGTAGTTCAGGAGGAAATCATCTGTGGCAGCTTTTGTGTTGCTGATACGACACAGAGGCACTCAGTTTGGTGCAGTTTCACTTTTATTGTTTCACACACGTGTACACTTCTTGGTCTGCACTCCAGTAGAGCTGCTACCTCACCCCACACCCCTCATCCCCAACAAGGGGGGGCACGATTAATCAGCCTCCCCACGATCTGCCCCTGAACCCACCGGACCCACAGGACCTCCCCTGCAGCTGAGCCACAGACCACAACCCAGAGCCGGAGCACAGACGAGGAGGGATGCTGCATGAGGACAAACAAGACAAAGAGCAAAGACTGAAACAATATATGCACACAGGATAACAAGGGGAAGGGAACATGTGGGAGCACAGCTAATTAGAGACAAAGTAGAACTAGACACACGAAACAAGGAAGAAACAGACGACAGGAACCGAAACACAGACTTGATACAAACACAGAAACACTGCGATCCATAACAGAGAACAGGACAGCAGAGCATACAGAACCATAACACAAAGATAACTGAGAACTAGAAAAACCCAAAACGCTGAGTCCTGAGGTTGCTTTGCTGTGCCTTCGGGTCGGATAACGAGTGCTGACTGTCTTTTGTGGGCCAAATGGAAGTTTAGAGTAGCCAACCCTTCTTGAAGTGCTAAAGGTGCCTCTGCCGAAGAGCCATTGTCCCGATGGGGAACCTCAACACTCACATGAACAACAACAGCGAGACCTGGACGGGTCATTGAACCACCAAAGTCCAGCCAATATATAAAAACCGCCACGTTCAAACTATAGGATGTCCATAGGTTCAGCTTTCACTGAGAAACCAGCGATCGAACGATGAAGCCCAAACTAAAGGAGCCATGCGTGCAACAACAAAAGCTTGCCAGTTTTTGGCACCGCGTTCTTTTCAACATGCTGCGGCTGCAGTATACATGCACATACATGGGCTTTGGGCCCTATCACAAATCCGATCAGAATCAGAATGTCTTTATTGTCATTGTCACAGGAACAACAAATTTAAAAACGGTCCCCGATCAGTGCATCATCCCTAACAATATCAAGATGTAAATAAAACAATAGAATTCAATATAAATAAAATACTTAAAGTGCTAATAAGAATAGTCTTAGCAAACATTCACATACATTCCCACATACATGCTTCAGTCAGGGCATAGATTAATACAAGAGTGGCGTGATGGACATTTTCTTGTAGCAGTATTCAGACGTGTTATTACAGTTGGATAAAGCTGTGTTCGAGTCTATCAGTCCTTGCACTGATTGCTCTGTACCGTCTGCCCGAGGGCGACAGTTCAAACAGAGTTTGGCCAGGATCTGAGGTGTCTTTTATAATGTTTTGAGTTTTTCTAAGACAGCAGGTGTTTTGTAGATCTTCCAGCGTGGGGAGAGGGCAGCTAGTGATCCTTTGGCGTCTTGATGCATGCTCAATCATCCAGGTAAGTAAATCTCCAAAAGCTGATTCTGTTCATCTGGACGTAGCGTTTTGTGGGAGAAACGTTTCGTCATCATCCAGGTGACGTCTTCAGTCTCAGCTGCAGGTTTCAATCTTATAAACAGGACATTTGCATAATGACTGAAACCAGCCCACTGAAGGAACAATGGGCTGGGAGGTCAGTTCCTTAATCTTAATTATGCAAATTCTCATGACCACTGATCAACAACCACTGACCAAATAAATAATAAATAAATAAAATTATATTTATGTAGCACCTTTCTAGACAGAATCACAAAGCGCTGCACATAAGATAACAAATAATAAGAGGGTAAAACAGACAATATGAAACAGGCAGAAATTTAACCAAAAACAGTTTTAAAAAGGTGAGTTTTGAGTTGTTTTTCTAAAAACAACTCCCGAGTCCACAGTTCTTAATGTCTGAGGGAGAGCGTCCCACAGTCTCGGGGCCACAGAGGCAAAAGCTCCGTCAACCTTAGTTCTCATCTTAGTCTATTTCATAGCAAGTAAGCCCTGATCAGATGACCTCAGGGACCTGCTAGGGATGTAGGGAGGTGCTAGTCCATGCAAGGCTCTAAATGTCAAGACCAGGATCTTAAAATGAACTCTAAATTCAACAGGAAGCCACTGTAGCTGAAACAGCAACGGTGTCACATGAGAATACTTGGAGGATTTTGTCAACAGCCTAGCTGCAGTGTTTTGCACAACCTGCAGACGATCCAGAGAACCTTTGCTTAGACACATAAACAGTGAGTTACAATAGTCCAAGCGTGAGGAAATAAATGCATGTATAGCAATCTCCAGTTCAGGGCGAGATAAAATAGGGCTTAACTTAGCCACATTTCATAAATGATAAAAACAAGACCGAACCAGAGATTTCACATGCCCATCCAATGTGAGACTCGAGTCAAAGGTGACACCTAAATTCCTGATAGAGGATTTAACATACACTGAGAGAGGACCAAGGGCTTTCACTATCTGGGATACAAATCTGTCCAGAGCACATACGAGAACTTCAGTTTTCCCCTTGGTGAATTGGAGGAAATTTGCAGCCATCCAACGTTTGATGGAATCTACATAAATCCTGGGGCTTAAAAGAGACGTACAACTGAATATCATCAGCATAACAATGATAAGAAATGTCCTCAAAAGAGCCCATTATGTGCTGGAGGGGGAGAAGATATATTAAGAACAATAAAGGCCTTAAAACCGAACCCTGAGGGACACCACAAGTAAGGGAGGTAGAGGATGACCTAAAACCGGAGACCACCACAGAAAAAGATCGGTTACGTAGATATGAGGAGAACCACTCCAAGGCAGTACCCTATACACCAACCCAGTGTTTAAGCCTTTCGAGGAGGATGTGGTGGTCAACAGTGTCAAAAGCCGATGTTAGGTCCAACATAAGGAGGGCCAAGCATTTTCCTGCATCATTACTCATCAAAATGTCACTTGAGACCCTAAAAAGGGCTGTTTCTGTGGAGTGAGCTCTACGAAAGCCAGACTGAAACTTATCAAAAATGCTATGTTTGTCCAGAGCCGCTATAAGTTGCTTAGCCACAACCTTTTCTAGAAGCTTAGTGATTAACGGTACTTTGGAGATTGGTCTGTAGCTGCTCCAAACAGAGGGGTCAAGCTGAGGTCTTTTTAAAAGCGGGAGAATAGCAGAATAAACCGGAACTATACCAGACGCCAGTGAAGAGTTGAGTAGAGTGAGCACAGATGGACCAATAACCTGGAAGACATTCTTGAATAATGATGCAGGTACAGTGTCAAGAGGACAAGAGGATGCTTTCACTGAATTCACTAGTTTTACCAGCTCAGGTAGTGAAACAGGAGAGAAAGTATCCAAGATGACAGGGCGTGATGAGGTGGAGATCGAAATAACAGGCGCTGAATGAGAAAAATTCATTCTTATGTTATTAATCTTTGCAAGAAGAAAAGAAAGAAAACGGTCACAGTCCTCATTAGATGAAATAGGGGCCGCGGGAAGAGCAGGAGTAACAATGCCACTAATGGTGTTGAATAGCACCTTACCTCTGCTCTTTGCAACCAAGTGTAAGAAATGGGCAGCCCTTGCATCTCTGATCGCATTATTAAAAGAAGCTGAAAGGTCCTTTAGGTAGAGGAGATGAACATTTAGGTGAGTTTTCCTCCACCTGCGCTTTATGACAATCACGTTTCAGACAACGAATACTTTCATTTAGCCAAGGAGGAGATTTGCAAGCAGAAACTCTCCTCGTTTTAACCGGACAAATTTCATCTAAAATAAAATGGCAGTAACTTTTCAAAGGATGGTCGAAGAGTCAACATCATTATGAGGAGATAGCTGTAGGTTAAAAGCATCTGCAAATTTCTCTGGTGTGGAGGAGTCTAAGGTACGAGAGCTAACCTTCCATTGAACAGGGGACAAAAGCTCATTAAGAGACAGTTTAAAAACAATAACATGGTGATCAGAAATGAAAATGTCCTCAGAGCAAATAAAATCAATATTTAAACCCAAAGTAAAAACAAGGTCCAGTGTGTGACCTTTGTGTAGGACCGGACACATGCTGAGCAAAATGAAATGAGTCCATAATATTCATAAAATCTCTGGTGAAAGGGTCGGAGTCATCATCAACGTGTATGTTAAAGTCCCCAACTATGAGCAACCTAGACAGCTTTACAGTCGAGGATAAGAAGTCACTGAGCTCCGACAAAAATAACCTATTTGAGCCAGGCGGACGATACAACACAGCACAGTAAAACAGATCCTTGTTTCCAATTTTAAGCAGCTGCAGCTCAAACGAAAGAAAATGTCCAATTTTCACGGAGCGGGAGGAGAAACGTTCCAGGAAAGCCACAGCGAGACCACATGTGGCTTTCCAGACAAGGCACGACCAGAAACCCAAGGCTGGGTAATTAAAGTACAGCCATCCGGGCAGAGTTCAACAAATGACGAATAGTCTACGTCCCGCTGCCAGGTCTCAGTCAAGAATAAAAAATTCAGTTTTTTAAATGATATCATTCAACAAGAATGATTTATTAGACAGAGCTCGAGCGTTAAAAAGTGCCATATTCAGTAGAAGCCTCCATATTTGCGGAGGCTCGAGTTAAAGGACGTAGAAACTCAGGGTTTTAACCATCACGCTCCAATACTCCTGACACGTACGGGATCACTACAGGTTTTCACTTAGGCAGCGGTTGCTCTTCTCTCCTGGGTCGGCTGGAGCTTTCTTTAGGAGCCTTCCCAGCTTTGACAAAAGTCCAGCTGGGATAACCACACTTACTCAGGGCCTTCCTGATGTTCTTCTGCCTCCCTGGCTGCTGTGTCAGTGGGGATGGTGTTCGCTCTGTGTTGTAGCGTCCTGATGACGCCCAGTTTGTGCTCCAGTGGATGATGAGAGTCAAACCTTAGATACTGATCCGTATGTGTAGGTTTACGGTACACGTCAGCTTTTAGATGTCCCCCATTGGAAATCTCACAGTCTAAGAAGGCTAACCTGCCACTGTTCATATCCTCCCTGGTGAATTTGATGTGTCGGTCCACCGAGTCATTATGCAAATGTACTTTTTATAAGATTGGGGAAACCTGCAGTCAGCTGAGACAGGAAGTCACTTGGATGAGTGACGAAACGTTTCTCCCACAAAATACTACGTCCAGAATCAACTTTTGGAGATTTGGCGGTGTTAATGATCCCTCGGAGTGCTTTCCTCTGCGCCACTGTGCAGCTAAGATAAGCAGATAGCATATGCAATAGGTTGGTCCACTCTTGATGGTGGCTCTGTAGAAGGACACCAGCAGTCTCTGTGTGATGTTACTCCTCCTGAGAAGTACAGTCTCCGTTGGGCCTTTTTCAGCAGCTCAGAGGTGTTTGCACTCCAGGAAAGGTTCTCCTCTATGTTGAATCGCAGGAAGCGAAAGTTTGCCACCCTTTCTACTCAGTCAGGCTTTGGATGGACATCCGGCATGGGAAGTCTTAACAGCAGCCCATTTTTCCTTTTCCTTTCTTTTTGTTTGTAAAGCTGCCCAGCTTTTATATGCTTTCTGATTATAATAAAAAAGCTGTGCCTGTCCTCTTACTAAATTACCTGCACCTCAATATAATCCCTTATTTTGTGACCTTGCTCTAAATTGCATGACTCATAGCATATTGGACATATGGTAGTGAACTGAGTACACCTGTGCTTTACTTTTGTAAATTGGCTCTACATCAGCTCTATTTGGGGGTTGTACTCGTGCCATTTGTCCCCACTTTTTGCCGTTATTTAAACGGATGTTCTCATCTCCAATCTCAGTCCTGCTTGTTTCTCTTTACTTTCTCTTAAACTCTTTAGTTTACTTTTCTTACTTTTTTCTTTGTCCTTTACTTGGTGTTTGTTTGTTTGCATCCATCCATTCGCTTCGGCTTATCCTTTTCAGGGTCGCGGGGGGTGCTGGAGCCTACCCCAGCTGTCATAGGGCAAGAGGCGGGGTCCACCCTGGACAGGTCGCCAAGCTGTCACAGGGCCAACACACAGAGACAGACAACCAGTCGCGCTCACATTCACTCCCGCATTCACACCTATGGGCAATTTGGATTAACCAATTAACCTACCCCACTAACTGCATGCCTTTGGACGGTGGGAGCTTTCTTTTGTTTCCTTTTTTCTGATTCTGATTGACGGCTTGATTCAAGTATATTTTTAGAGAAATCGTCTTTCGCTTGCCTTCGCTGTGATGAGCGCGTGTCCTTGCAGCTGTTGTTCTCTGTAAGACTGACACAAAACAGAATGAAGAACCGTCTCAGGATGTGATTTTGATAACTTTGTATTATTGTAGGCTCTACCTGACAATACAGAGCACCTTGGGACAACTGTTATTTTGTTTTGGCGCTGTATAAATAAAGTTGAATTGACTTGAACAGCTAGGCCTACATCACGAAACAACATCATCCTAAACTGCTGAACGGCAGATCCACACTCATCCCAGCAGGACAGAGGGACTGCACCAGGCTTTAAACTTCTCCATCAGACGTTTTCATTGTCTCATTTCCTGTTTTCTTAGTTGTATTGAATCATGAATAACATGCTAATGGATTAATGGAAGGACACTAGAATTAGTTTTACGAACCGCTGAAAGCACTGCATTATTCTAGACACTTCAAACACTTTATCGACCCGCTCGTTTAAGGACAGCTGGCCATGCAACCAGCAGAAGAAGCTTCATAATGCAGCATGAGTCAATAAACCCTCTGGACACTGTTACTGTAGATTTAATCTGACCCAGCATGTGTGCATAACTGAACGATACGATACAGGACCGTGAAGCGAACATACCGTTGGGGGTCCTGACTGCATTGCCCCAGATGTACGGTGGCTTATAATAGACCAATAGTGCCCAGTGATCACCAAACGGGCCACACAAACTTCAGGAAGATCAAAGCAGCAAACCTGACGGTGGCTCGGTGATGTGGCCCGTCTGTGCAGAGCTGCAGTGAAAGCTTTTACATAATGTGTTCTAGACCCCAAACTGTTCCTGCTAATCCTGACTTTTAGGGCCTCTAAGCTCGGTTGTTATCTTCATTATCACTCACGCCCCTCTGCATCCTTTTCTTCTTCTTCTTTGGTGCAACCCTATAAATTTGGGGTATCCCTTTGGCCTCTTTTCCCCTTTTCTACAATTCCCCTGTGGGAAAGCTCAGCGTCGTTTCTTTTCCAACACTAATAATATCTTTATTCAGCCTCATGTGTCTGATTGTGTGTTTTAGCTCATTATTGTTGTGATTGTGCCCGTCTTTACTAGCTGCTGTGAATGCGTTTCACGTGTGTGCTGCATATGTGTGTTGGCACTGTTAATGCTAGCATGAACAGATAAGGCTTGCTAGCTTGTAGCGGTTTGAGCTAACTCTTCTCACAGCTGTTTTTATTTGGTTATAGGAGCTGGAGCAATTTATTTACTTGAAGGTCTTTCTTTTGACCTTTCGTTGTCAGACACAACGCAGGAACACTCCGCTTTCACTTGAAAACATCGGCATCACTGGCTCTCCATCCCTGGGCTGTTGTTTGCCTTCTGGTGCACACTTCTCATTAGATGTTCACATCCCTATTTCTGTTGAAGCTCTTTAAACCATCACTCTGACTAGTTAAACTAAAAACAACCACCAAGACTCAAGGGCAATGTCAGAATTAGTAAAAGTAACAGTTTGATCCCAATGGTAATAAATAAGCTAAAACTCCCAAATGTATGTTTTTTAAATGCACGGCCAGGTGAGGGCTGCGAGGGAGAGCGTGGACAGAGGTCTCGACAGCAGGGACGGTTGCTCTGGACTCTGTGACGATCTGACCAGATTCTCTGGTTTAGCTCGTTGGTGCATTGGACTGCACAGTCCTCAGCCAGGATTGTGCAGTCCAACTCTGCTTCTGCTGACGTATTGGCATCAACACCCACTGTACCTGTGGGTGAACTGCTGTTCATCTCTAATCTGGTGGAGGGCGGCTGAAGTCTAGTGAAAGTTGGCCGACTCTAGAAAAGAGGAGTCACATTTAGTTAGAAGCAACAAGGCCAGCAGGTCAAGCACATCTTCAGAAACCAGTCAGAAAGTACCGTCCACGTCTGCGGTCAGACCCAAGGCTGCAGACACCACGCCCCTGCCACAGATCATGTTCAACAAAGACACAGACTCGCTCAGTTCATTCCAGCTGTATTTATATCAATCCAGCTCACAGCAGTCATCTGAAGGAGTGTTATCCTGTCAGGGCAACAGCAGCTTCCAGACACGAGGCAGAAGGACAGCTGTGAGCAAATCTAAATCATGTGATTTCTTTGTGTGCGCCGTTTATAATTCTTCCAAGGAGGTGATAAAAGTACAGACATTCTGAACCTAAGTAGAAGTATCTGACTCACACTTGTAATTAATCTCTCTCTCTTCCACAGCATGTCTTTATCCTGTCTTCCTCACAGCAGATGGCCCCGCCCCTCCCTGAGCCTGGTTCTGCCAGAGGTTTCTTCCTGTTAAAAGGGAGTTTTTCCTTCCCACTGTCGCTAAACTGCTGCTCATCCGGTCTTTAAGTCTGACATCATCAGCTGTGTCTGGGCCCTAAACTCCACTTCAGGTCCCAAAGTCAAACGAACACTGCAGCATCACTGAGAGTTAAAAAGTGTTTAAATTCTTTCATCTTTAATAAAATGATCAGTGTTGCTGCTTTACCAGGTGTAACAATGAAGTTTAACATCCAGGCATCCATGAAAACAGATTTATTAAATTTAACGGAGTTAGAAGTTAGCAGGAAGCTGATGTTTGTTGAACTCACAGGTAATTTGAAATGCAGCATTTCTGACAGTTAAAAACTGTTACTCCTGTTATGCTCCTCTTCTGTAGAGCTAGCTAGAAGCTATATAGTACACCTACACCTGCACTCCCCCCACTTTAACCCATTCAGTTATGTTGTTGAAAGCAGGGGCGATTCTAGCATCAGAGCTTTGGGGGTGCTGAGCACCCAGAGAGCTGCCCAGCCAGGCAAGATAAACTTTACTCGTCACGATGAAACTTCTTCCCCGTCTCTGTCAGTCCCTGCATCCTTAAATGTCTGCAGTTGTCCCGAGTTCTCTCTGTCTTCTTGGTGCATTTAAACCCCTGTTCCTCCCTGTCCTCGTCGTCTGTTGTCTTTAGCTCCGCTATCGGTCATCATAATTTTACCATCTTTGTGCAAGTCTGCAAATTTCTTTATTAAATCATAAGATTTTTGAATTCATCAAGTCTCTCTGTGCCTGGGTCCTCGTCACAAAACATGACATCACTGTGTTGTACATTTTAACAATTTAATCCCACATTTGTGAAAGAAAAGCAAAACACTATTTTAAAAGTCTGTAACAAAACCATCAAATCTGATAAAGGTTATTTAAATGCTGCCAAAGAAGAATGGATTGGAATAAAAAAACTACATAACATACATAACCTTAATTACTGCGGGAGAATAAAGAATGATGCTCATAGTGAGTAAAAAGTAAACTGAGTGCATTTTTTGGAAAGAGATTCACTTTTAATGTGTATGTGTAATATAATACAGATACATAGAAATACACTCCAAAAACAGAAAGGTTCTTGAAAAGTACAAATGTACAAAATATTAATTAAAACATTGTAAAAATGGAGCCAACTTTGCCTGTTGTACGATGTATACAATGTATGAAAAAATCTTTACTGCAGATACTAATTTTACTAATTTAATAAGACCAATTTTGTGTTGTAAGATTTATGAGTTTCATGCTTTCATAGTGGTCCTTGGGACAGCTTGACCTTTTCTCAGGTGGTCCACACTGTAAAAAGTGTGAGAAACACTGATAAGTGTCTGTGTGCTTTTGGAAAACATTTAAAGCTGCTGTACAGAATCTTTGAAACAAGCTTAAAACATTTTTAGAAACGGAGCATCTGCTTCTCTTTACAGCTGCTCACTCCACCAGGGCTGTTTGGCACTGATAGTGAGCAAATGTGATGTACGTACTGCGGCAGTCATACAGACAACTGGACAGTCCAAAAGTTGGCCGACCTATTACTGGCTGAGGTTTTAGTAGAGTTGTGGCTGAACCACATAAAAATATATCATTAATGTTAATCTCCCCGATCAATGATAATGTTATTGTAAGAGCCATATGAGTTGTTCCTTTTTGATTAAGTGGGTTGGTTTAAATGGACTCACTGTATTGGTGCACGGGTGTGGGGCGTGTCTCATGGGTGTGGTAGATGATAAATGTGGTTGCACTCACCTGTTCACAGCACCTGATGTTGATGGGCAGAAAAGTAGGGTGAGCATGAGGGGAAACTGTCTGTTGACCACAGCTTGAATGATTTTGATGTATTTTGACTGTAACTTGATGGTTTTTGTATATTTGTGCACTAATTGATGCCATAGACCAAGTTGTAATTTGACATAGCAGTTAGTGCAGTTATTGGTGAGTTGCAGTTATTTGTTTGTGCAATCTGTGCATTTGTTTAATAGTTAATCCCATGTGCTGATTTATATATTGGACAGTTGCATGTGGAAATAAAGGAGCAAATTGTACAGAAGTGTATTTTATGTGTCTATTGTTGCGCGTCATCTGTGTCCTCATGTTTAGCCTGCTGCGGCCGTTGGTTGGTTGAGCCGCAACAGTTATGTTGAAATGTTGTTAAAGAGGGTCAAAATGTTTCAGCCCAGTTTGTTTTGCAGGTTCTGTACAGCAGCTTTAATATAGGGAGGACACAACTTCCAGATTGTGAGTAAAATCAGGTTTGTTTCTTTATCAGTTTAACAGTTTCTGCCTGTCACTGCTCCCTGTCTGTTTTCTTACCTGGTTCTTCCTGACCTTGTACTTTCTCCTCACGTTCTCTCTTTCCTCTCTCCCTCTTTGGACTGACAATCATACACAAATAGAGTCAAAGGAGCTTGCAAAGAAAAGCGTCTGGACTTCTTTAAGTTGCTTGAAGACGTTTCACCTCTCATCAGAGAACCTTCTTCAGTTCTAATGGTGGAGACTCCCAGATTTAAACCTAGTGGGAGTTTCCCCCCACAGAGGGACAAAAGGACCCCCTGATGATCCTCTAATCCCCTGAGCCAAGGTGGGAAACTGGGTGTGGGTCCCAATCAGCCAGGGTTTCGGGTGTGTTCATTGTGAAACCTGGAAACCCTGAGAACTGAGAACCTTCACAGACATGTCTCTGTGTTATGTTTCCTGTTTTACTTTGAAAGTCAGTGTCTCATGTAATTCCGACCACCTGCGTGGCGGGAAAAGAAGAAGTTCAGTCTGAGAACTACCTGCTGTCATCTGACCACAGCTTATGATGTTTAAATTGATCTGCAGTCGTAATCAATGGTCATAGGCAGAACAGGAAGTCTCTGTCTACCCAGACACCCTGACGACAGTTGTCAGTCAGTCAGGCTTCTAATTATGAAACAAATTACACTCCAAAAGACCCTGGGCTTCTGATAAAATGACCCAGGCTTAAGCCCAGTAAACCACCCCCCTGCTCCACCGACGGTTGACTCCAAATCTCCCGACAACTATGTCGATCTGAGAAAGCAAGACCAAGACAAGACCACATAAAAGTGGTCTCGAGACATCCAACTCTACCTCCAGCCTGGAGTTTGGTACACAGGGGCCACGACTGAGAACAGGAAGGCTGCACAGAGGGTCATTAGCACCACCCACGTCATCACTGGCTGCCCCTCTCCATACTGGTTCCACATAAACACACACACACATATATATGAAGAGAGAGAGAGAGTATGCAAACGGCTAACAAACAGCCATCATAATTCATCATACAATGAGAACAGGACAAATCAACAACTGACAATGACTAATTAATATGCTGAACACAGTCCAAAAGATTCAGTAAGCTACATCGTGTTTACTATCATAGCCAAGTGGCTAACACTTTATAATCACCTGTTAATCCTTGATATTTATAACTGAGTGGTCTGTATGTATTACTGCCATTTCTTAAATGTGTAAAATCTGTAACATAATGTATTGTTTGGAGTTTAGTCTGTTACTGTTACTATTTTTACCATTTCTTCTTGGAGCAGCTGTAACCCACATTATTTCCTTAGGGATTAATAAAGTGTTGTGGAAGTTTTCCATTCAAATAAAGCCTGCAGACGAGCGGTAGCTAACATTCTTTAATCAAAGCACACCAAAAACAGTCAACCAAGCTTGATGAAGTCCCTGCATGTCCACGGGACAGACGGTCAGCAGAGTCTGAGCCTAGCATGGCTCTCAGTTAAATACCTTCTCCAGGAACAAAAGGCAGTGCACAGCTGTTTCAACCTTAAGGTTCACACTCCCTTGCTACTTCCCAGAGTCCTCGAAGAGACAAAAGACTCTTTCTGTGGAGTGGCCTGCTCCCCCCAACTTCCTTACTACACCCCCACCATTTCTCTTACTGTATGGGTGTCAGACATGTTAAACTCCAGTGGCACCAAGGCATTATACAATAAAATAATGTGATTAATACAAAAGTAAAAGAAATTCCTATACAAAAGTATTCTGGTTCTTCAGGATGACCTGCCATCATCCAATCACACATCTGCTTACCTGCATCTGTTGCTCGTTTCTCCTCCTCTTCTTTTCTCTTTTTTCTAAACTGAGCTCCTGATGGCTTTGAACTTTTCTTGTCCATCTTGGTTTTAATTTTGCACTCCAGCATGAACACAAATCCCCCAACCCGAGGATCACGACATAACCTAACAGACCCTAACA
>NW_024582583.1:38752-65607 GCF_018398535.1 Haplochromis burtoni
ACCCCAGGATATGTTACAACTAACCCAGACTATGGGATTACCTGTAACATTTCACTCTTTGTGTTTGAGACCATACCATGCAATGGGTAATTGTGCTGCAGAGAAAATAGCTGCACTATTTAATAGCCGAGACATGTAAATACTTTGCATTACATTTTGAATCCACTACCTTAAAAGAGCTCCAATTTACAGACAGAAATGTCAAAAATGTTACAACTATCCCCGGTCTCCCCTACCAATCAAACTCCGACACACACACACACACACAAACACACACATAAAATCTAAAAAGAACATCTAATAATGTTAATTTCCTTCTGGGCTCTGATTGGTCAAAGCAGACATACAAAAAAACCGGACTGTCAGATTTGTACTGTTTAATGATGACGTCAGTCATCCGATCCGGCAGGTGGCGCACCTCGCAGTGGTTCGCCTACCTTAAATGAATCGTAGAAGAAGAAGCTGGAGGCGAAAACAATTTAAATTTTTGGGATTGTGTTTGATGAAAGGGTGACATGGCCTATATATATTCAGACAGATGCAAGAAAGTGTTGAATGTCATGAGGTGCTGAGTGGGAACTGACTGGGGGCTGATATGAAATCTTTAAAAGCTATATATACTGGGTTGATTAGGTCAGTATTGGATTATGGGTGTGTAGTATTTAATTCTGCTGCCAGAACAAGTCTTCGTAAGTTGGATAGTATCCAATATCAAGCGTTAAGACTTTGCTCAGGCGCATTCAAAACAACATCTGCAGCAGCACTCCAGGTAGAAATGGGGGAGATGCCATTACAAATAAGAAGAGCGCAACTGACACTGAATTACTGGGAAAATTTGCAAGGACATGGTCAAAATCATCCGACAAAAACTGTTTTCCACCCATGCTGGGAAAAAGAAAAGACGAAATCGAAGAGCTTTGGGTGGACAGTGGACAGCAGCTGACCTTAATCTGGACAAGATCAACATAAGTCAAACAGCACCGTTGCCTACAATACCACCATGGATCCATCCTGATGCAGTAGCATATTTCACATTGTTAAACAAAAAGAACAAGGAGAGGGGGTGTATCTTACATTCACATACAGTGCAGGAATATATTAATCAGTATTGTAGTCAAAATCTACACAGATGCATCAAAGAATACAGCCAACCAAAGCGGGATAGCATTTATTGTTCCTGAATTTAATATGAAGGTAGGGAAAAGGATCAGTGACGATTTATCAGTGTGCACAGGAGAAATGGTTTCATTATTGTTAGCAGTCCAGTGGGTTGAAGAAACAAAACCACTAAGTTCTGTGATAAGTTCAGACTCGAGCTCATCACTGGCCAGTTTGCAAGACTGTCACTCAGACTGCAAACTGACATTCTGATAGAGATCCAGCAAACATTGTTCAGACTTGTTATGATGGGGCTTATGGTCACATCCTTATGGTTACCAGCGCATCATGGAGTTAAAGGAAATGAAACGACAAATAGGACAGCAAAAGAAGCAACAAGGAGACCGATGGTAGGTGTGGATATTAGTGTTAGTGGGACGGAGCTCAAGAGTAGAATACGATACAAAATGAAGGAAAGGTGGCAAAAGCAATGGGAGGAGGAGAGGAAAGGGCGATGGTTGTACAACATCCAAAGGAAGGTGGGGGAAACGAGAAGTACAGGACAAAACAGGAGAGAGGAGACGATTATATCTCGACTGAGATTCGGACACACTGGTTTAAGTAGCACATTATTTTAATAGGTAAACACTGTGCAGGGGAGTGTGACTGCATAGGGAACAGGAAACAATCGAACATGTTCTGTTGCATTGTCAGCAGTATGATGCTGAAAGGAGACAACTGATCAAAAAGCTGGATGATATGAAAGTGAAGTTGGACTTGATTTATTTCGCATGAGCTCTATAAGTGAAAGTTATCAGGCTGTAGTTTGGTTTTTAAGGCAGACCCATTTGTTTCGGGGGCATTTGAATATTTTATTTTCTTTCTTCTTCATTTCGGTCCTCACTCCACACCAGTTGGTGGCGGTAATGCACCATTTTGCTGTTTGCCAACTGCCAATAAACCCTACACAGAAGAAGAAGAAGCTGGAGCGGATTTGAAAGCGCAACGCGCGGCCGCAGCGGCACGAGGACAAGATGGCGGCGGCGTTGGAGCGTAGCTACATCGAGATCTGCGGGTTCGAGAGAGAGGCCGAGCGGAGGCCGCGCGAGCTCACCGCGAATCTGGGTAACACGTGCACTTCACCTGCGCGCCGCTGTCGGCGGCTAGCAGGGAGCTAACAGCCTGACGGCCCGTACCTGCCGGCGTTAGCGTGTTAGCTTCCTGCTAGCCGCGCGCGGCCTGGGGGTGTTTCTGTTGTTGTTTTTACTTCCGAACTCTCACCTGACCAGGTGAGCGCGTAAATCTTCCTCCGTCTCCGTTTAGTGTCAGCTAGCTCCGTTAGCTGCTCACCTGTTGCGCACCTGGTCACGCAGCTGTCACGGTGAACCTGCGCTGATCACGGGGCCTTGACCTGCAGTCTTTGTTGTCTGCGCCTCCGGAAGCAGCTGATTACTGATCTGAGAAACACTGTCACCTGCTGATCAGAGCTTCAGACACCTGCAGGTCAAGAACCTGTTCAAACCGGACTCACCTGTTCTCCCTCACCTGTCTTTCCGGTCTGCAGGTGTGAGCGTGCCACCTGGCAGCCTGAAGTTTCCTGACAGCGCGGGAGCGTTTCACTATGAGGAGAGCGGGAAGCTGCTGTCGGTCACCAGCAACAGGTTCATCCACTGGTGGGTACCAGCTGCTCTCCAGGTGCTCTGCAGGTGCTGTCAGCCATTCTCTGCTAACACTCTCACTCATGCAGGTCCACGTCCGGGGACTCGGTGGTGCTGGTGGAGCAGTCTCTGGACACCAACTTGCTGAACAACGCCGTCAGGCTCCGCTTCACCCACTGTGCCGTCCTGCCCGGAGGAGTCACCATCCAGGAGACGCTCAGCAACGTCGTCATCCTCATCTCCACCAATCACAGCGTCCACAGGCTGCTACTGCCCCACCCCACGCGCATGTACCGCAGCGTGAGTAGCTGACGGTGACCCTCAGCCTGCACGCTGTCCTGTGGTGGGTGGAGAAGCCGCACCACCAGCTGCAGGACAGCGTGCGGTTGTTGATTACTGATTACCGTTATCAATTGATTAATGAAAGTGTCACTATGGACACGACGGATGAGTCAGACTTTAAGGTCTGATACCAAACTACCAACAGCCCTGTGAGATTACCATGATTACCATAGAAACAGTTATCTGTTACTGACCTCAAACACTCCTCTGTGCACGTGTAGGAGCTGGTCACAGAGTTGCACATGCAGTCCATCTTCACTGATGTGGGGAAGCTGAGCCTGCAGGACCCCGCCCACAGCGCCCTTATCCCCAGCTCAGTGGGAACCACGTCGAGTCTCGGCACTTCCTTCGCCTGGCTCAGTTACCACGGAGATGCACACTTCGCTCTGGCTTCTCCTGCTGGAGGCATCACAGTGGTCACCCTGCCGTCGCCCGATTCTCAGGGTGAGGAGGAGTTTCTATGTTTAATGTGGGCGTGGCCCGTCGGGCGGTTTTTAAGACGTGTGCTCACCGTTTCCAGGCAACATGTCGGTGCTGGAGTTGAAGAGGAGCTCTGTGATGCAGCGGCTGTCTGGGTGGATGCCCACGGCGATCCGCGGCGAGCACAGCCCGGCCGACCTCGTGCTCAGCCTCGCCGTGCGGGAGCTGGAAGAAGACTCCTTCATCTTTGCGCTGTGTCAGGACCACCGCCTGCGCATGTGGTCGCTCAGGGTGATGACATCGCACACATGCACCCAAACACATTGTTGACGTTTAACGTTTGAGTTGCCGCGTGCTGACGTGACTTCCGCCCCCTCAGGAGCATGGCTGCCTGCTGGAGGCGGACATGTTGGAGTACATGCCGGCGTGTAAGGGTGTGAAGCGCCTGCCGGGCCACGGTCACCGCCTGCGCCTGGCGTTCTCCTCCACCACAGGCTTGTGCGTCTGCGTCTACCTCGCTGTCCCTCAGCGGGGGCAGTTCACCGTGCTGCAGCTGGTCGCCACAGACAACAACCGCTACAGCCTCGAGCACATCTCCACGCTGTTCAGCACACAGGTGAACGCATGGGCAGAGCCAGGGGGCGGGCCTCGTTTTTGTGTTTGTGGTTACTTCCTGTATTCTGAACCGCTCTCTGTGAGCAGGAGACGCTTGTAGACTTCACGCTGACCTCCTCGGACATCTGGGCTCTGTGGTTGGACGAATCCAACGCCACCGTGGTCAAATACATCAGCTTCGAGCAGTGAGTCGAAATGCCAGCGTCCTCCTGATATATTCTCCACGTGTTTCCGCCGTCTGTCTCCGCACATGTTCCTCACCTGTCGGCGTGTTTCACAGCAACACGGCGGCTCAGTGGAACCAGGTGTTTGTTCAGCCTCCACCCGAAGAAGAAATCCACATCGGAGTGGACCTGGACCCCCGGGTGAGACCAGTTCAGACCAGTAACCAGTGTTTTAATGAACGGGTAGTGCTGATCATGTGATCTGACCCCTGACAGGAGACGTATCTCGAGGTTCTCTTCTCTCCTCTTCGCTTCACAGCCTCGGCCATCGTGAAAGCCCTGCAGGTGAGAACCTAGCTGTGTGTCTGATTCACTCTGATTGGTTCGCTGATTGATAACTGATTGGATGGTCTTTGTGTGGGTTGCTCAGATCTTTCGGCGAGGCTCGGAGAGGATCTGGGACCTGTCCTGGGAGGCTCTGAGGAAGGAGGTGACGCTGGCTGTTGAGAGCGAGGTAACGCAGAGCGATCTGAACCAGAACAGGAACTGTTCAGACTGTTTTTTTTAACAAGCTTCGTCTCTTTCCCTCCTGCAGCTGCAGAGCAGCATCACAGAATTCGAGTTTTCTCAGGAGGAGTACCGACAGCTGCAGGTGGAGTTCTGGTCCCGGTTCTACTCCTGCTGTCTGCAGTACCAGGAGGTCCAGGCATCTCCTCTGGGTCTGACCGTGAGCCAGCACACCGGGATGGTCTGTCTGCTCCGGAAGGTGAGTGGACCGCCTGCAGGCGTTGCTGCAGGCCTGTGGTTGTTGGCAAAGAGGTGACGCCCGTTTTCGTCCCGCTGTGTTTCAGGGCTTCCTGTCATACCTGCTGCCGTGCTTCGCCGTGGATCACCTGTACCTTTCCCACGACCAGTACCTGCTCTCAGAGGAGGAGACGCCAGTCGCAGAAGGTAAAGAGACAGCCAGTGTGTTGGTTTGACGATTGCTGTACGTCCTGATCTCACCTGTGCTCACCTGTGCTGTCAGACCCGGAGGCGGGGCGGGATGTCCTGCAGCTGGTTCAGTGCCTGCGGCTCATCAGCGACACCGTTTCTGCAGAGATGGCGTACGAGATGGAGAAAGCTCTGGAGTACCTGCAGGCGCCCGAGAGAGCGGCCGAGCTCGTCCTGGAGAACCTGCTGTGCAACGACAGGTGGGTCACATGACCCCCGACGTACTTGTTTTAAATTTAGGTTGTACGTTAAAGAAAAGCATCCTGATGGTTAATGAGCAGGAGCTCAGGTGTGCTCACAGGTACAGAGAGCGTAGAGACACTTTGAGGAGATAATCACTGAACATCCTCAGGAAATAAAAGAACTGGATCCTTCAGTGAGCGCCGCACTTCCTGTCGGTCCTTCGGTGATGATCGGGGGGGGGGAGGAGCTAAGCACAGCAGGTGGACGCCGGCTCCTCGTTTCCTTTGAAGTCATAAGCACAGGCAGCAGTGTGACTTTGTTTTCACGCGTCAGACTTTCAGAGGGTCGCAGGCTGAATTTACCGGGGTCGCTGCTGGTGATTTAAACACGTGGCGTCTGTCCTCCACAGTGATAACGTGATCGTGGATGTCCAGAACAAACTTCAGGATGTCAGAAACCCGATGGCCACCATGATGGTCCTGTTGAGAGAGATGGACCTGGAGACGGACTCCGAGGTCGGCGGGGACGGACTCGTGGCGCCCGGTAATACCCTCTCGGTGAATGAAAGTGCGACCCCGCTGTCAGTCGCTTCAGTGTGCCCTGCGCCTTGTCTTGCAGGTCAGAGCCTGAATTTAAGGATCGGCCTGTCTCAGCTGTACAGCGGCAGCACGGCGGTCTCTGTCGTCTCCCAGGCTGTGTGTCACATGGCCATGACCAGAGCGCTGTTCTGCAGAGACCTGCTCATCCTGCAGAAGCTCTACCTGCGCTTTGGAGACAATGTACGTGCACACACACACACCGTCACCTGCTTGGTGATGATGGGAAGGGAAAACTCCCTTTTGACAGGAAGATGTCTCGGCTTGTCTGTATGAGACGGTCAAGCCTGAATCAGGGGTACAAGGGGGATTTGAAGGGCTTCTGATTGGCATGTGGTAATTTTGAGAGGTTACCTGGGGGCCGAGGACCTCTTTCATGTGACAGCGCACTGCTAGAAGCTTCTTGTATCCAAGCAGCAGCTGTCCGGAGACATCCGAGAGCTTCTCACCATCACCTGATCGTCTTTCTCCTCGGTATGTTTATGAGCCACACGTGTGCAGCTCAACAGGTGTGTTTGTGTCCAGGTGTTTCTGGGTGGGGGGGCTCAGCTGCTGCAGCTACAGCAGGACCTGATTCCTCGGACCTCCCAGCTCCTGTCCTCCTATCATCTCCTCAAACATGTCAGTCAGAGCCTCGCCTCCTCCGTGCCCATCAGCACCATGTGAGCACTAATACACGCAGCACACACAGCTCTCAGGTCCGTAGCAACCACACTGAGCACTTCCTGTTCTGATGTTTCAGAGACGCCAACCTGCAGCACCTCACCGTGTTGGAGCTGTCGGACACGCCCACCATGACCTCTGGACGATCAGGTCTGCTCTGTTTGCGTGTTTAGCTTTGATTTGTGATGTGACGTCAGGGACGACGGTCCTGGTCCGTGTGGTTTTTAAAGCGTGTGCGTTTCCTGTCCCGCCCCCGCAGCTCTGAACCCTCAGACCGTTGTGGAGCTCTTCTACCAGACGGCGGCTCGCCGACTCATCGTGTCTCAGCTGTTCTCGAACCAGCAGGGCGGAGCTCTGCTCGTCTGGACTGACGTGATCTCTAGTGTGGTGCAGCTGCTCGCTCAGCTGCTGTATCCTTCATCGTGCCCTGATTGGGCTCCGCCTCTTCACGTTAAGTGAAACTCGCCAATGGTCTGTGGTGTTTAACTGCCTGTTGTTCCCTAACTGGTCTCTCTCCCAGATGGCCCAGTAACCCTGGCTTCCAGTTCCCAGAGTGTCTGCTTGCCAACTGTCAGTACACTCAGCTGCAGGTGAGGATTCCTGCTCTTCCTCAGGTTCAGAAGCTCCTCTTGGAAAGGAGGTGTTTGTAACAGGGATCGTACGGGTGCTTGAAATCCTTGAAAATGGTTGATTTTTGGGTTTGGTACTTAAAATGGTTTCATTCACACAAATAACAATTAGACTGAAAAGAGTTCTCATCACTGTAATTCCAGTTTTGTTTTTTTTCCCGGCGTTGTGGGAGTTTCTCTAACAAGCCGATTTGTTCACATTTGCACACCTGAAAGTTTGCGATGTGTTGAGTTCATGCACTACATGCATGTAAGGCAACCTTTTAACAAAAGGGGAACAAAGGTGTCGAAATCAGCCGAGGATGATTTGCTTGTTACGTCACTGAGGTCAAACATGTGCTGGAAAAGCTTGACCTTGTAAGTGCTTGAAAGTCCTTGAATTTGACCCTGGAAAGACACGTGAACCCTGTTAAATCCAATAACCTGCTGCCGTGTGATTGGCTAATTCGATATTGTACAAGGAGCAGTTGAACAGGTGTGCCTAATCATGTGGCAGAGTGGCTTTAACAACAGTCCAGATGTGCACAGCTGTAATCGATGAACAAGTCCACGTGTTGTCCCCCTGCAGGAGTACGTGCGTCTGATTGGTCCGTGGTGCCAGGTGAACATCGCCTCTTGTCGTTTCATGCTGGCTCAGTGTTACCTCGCCAACGGTGAAGGCCAGAAGGTGGGTCACCATGGCAACCTCATGTCCTACAGGCAGAGTTGCTCGCCATAACCTCACTTCCTGTGTGTTCTTTTGTTTTGCTCCTTTTGTCAGGCTCTGCGGTGCTTCCAGGAGGCAGCAACGGAGGTGGAAAAGGAGGAGTTTCTGATGAGGTTAACTGGTAGCGAGGATGAAGACGCCGCAGTCGCCCCTGCTACACCCCGACTGCAGTACTACAACAAGGTAGAAGGCGGAGATTCTGAGGTTCCACCTGACGCTGATGGTCAGAGCCGGCGAGGACAGGAAGCAGCAGCATGGCGTGTTTTAACGAATGTGCATTTTCCCCTCAGGTGCTGCGTCTGCTGGAGGACGTCGGTCTGCCCGAGCTCGTCATCCAGCTCGCCACTCTGGCCATAACAGAGGCCGTCGGCGATGTCAGCAGTCAGGTGAGACGTGGCGGTCTGACGGCAGCGTGCCGGCACGCTGTCGGTGCGTAAACTGATCTGATGTCTGTGTTCAGGCGGCGCTGTGGACGCGAATATTCAAACATCACCTGGACCTCGGACACAACAGCGAGGCATACGACGCTCTGACACAGAACCCCGACGGCAGCATGTACGCAGGCGCGCGCGCGCGCGCGCACACACACACACACACACACACACACACAGGTGGAGGTAAACGCTCTATGTTGGCAGTCAATGCTAAAGGTCAAAGGTCGCGTGTCTGAGCAGGTGTCTCCCTGTATCTTAGGCAGTTGGACTGCCTCCGTCAGCTGGTGGTGGTGCTGTGTGAACGCTCGCAGCTGCAGGATTTGGTCAACTTCCCCTACGTCAACCTGCACGACGAGGTAACGTGACCTCTGACCTTTTGACCCTGAAGTTTTAGTTTTACAGTTGTTTGCGTGAAGCTAAAACGGAAACCAGATGGAGCGGCTGGGTTAGGTCGAGGACGAGTGGTGGAGTTGTCTCTTATGAGTGGAGGTGGAGGTGGGAGTTGGTGTAAAGGTGAAACTACGTATTCACCCTTGCCTGAGACCATGAAACGAGCTTCCTCTGAAGGACGTCCTCCTGGCTGAGGAGACGAGAGGAGATCCGAGGGTGGATGCGGAGGAGGTGAATGCATGGATCCAGAAAAGGAATATGTGGATCAAAGGATGATGGTTTTACTTTCAAATAAGGACGCAACTGAGCTGCAACACATCCAGGCTTAATTAATTATTGTAAAAGTTCACCACTGCCCACCTCAGCGGCTTCTTCACTTGGGCCTCCACCCACTCTGCTTCTTCTCAGTCTGCAGCTTTACCTCCTCCGGCCTGAAACAGCTGCTCTGCGCATGTTGATGACTCCATCAACATGCGCCATAGCGGTTTAGTCAAAATCTCTACCGTTGTCCAAATTTATATTGTTATGTTGCTCTGCGTAGCTGGTTTCTCCACCCGCGCTGCGAGCTGTACTGGCGGGTCAGAGTGAGGCTTTGGTGGCCCTCGCAAACGAAATGCATCCATCTGTGATTGTGACGTCTGAGCATGTGCTGTGTAGCGACATCGTCACCTCAGGGCTGAATCCTTCGAAGGACCCGGCCCACCTGGTCTGCGTAGCCGCAAAGACCGGAAGTGCGAGGCCGTTAAATTGGACGGTCTACCCTGCGATGGGTGGCTTCTGTTGCCTAGCAACTGTGACATAAGCAGCTACAGCTGTGGTGGACGGCATGTTGGAGAGAAATAGAGAAAATCTTTATTTGACATCATTTGTTTGACTTTTTCTTTCACCTCAGTGTGATGCATCTGGGAGAACGTCACAGCTGTACAGGAGTCCTCTTGGCCAACAGTCATAAGTTTAGTTCGTAAAACCGTTTGCTAGTGTTGCCCAACACTAGTCTCATTCATTCTGATGGTACAAATCAGGGGTGGGCGGTGTAAACGGTACAAACAATATGAATTTGGCCAACGGTAGAGATTTTGACTATACCGCTATAGTGCATGTTGATGATGTCATCGAGCTGCGCCTGTTTTGGTCGAAAGCATTGCAGCGGCTGCAAACAACATCATCTGTAAATTATGCCAGGCGACAGCCACAGCAAAGAGACTAAGCACTTTTGGAATATGAGGAGAGGCACAAACTGCGCTTCCTCCACTTCTGTGCCATCGATTCATTAATGCTGAATTCTCTCGCAGCTGCTCTGTTCCCTATATAGCAGCTAGTTCAACTTCAGTAACCCTACAAACGTCACTGCTGTTTAGTTTCCTGTCTTCATTTATGTTGGAAGTGATAACAGAGCTGCACGTTTGGATTCTTTCAGAAATCTCTCAGTCAGAACATGCTATATCATGTTTAGGTGGAAGCTAGCGAGCTAACTTCCTGCTAACTTCTAACTCCGTTAAATTTAATAAATCCTGTTTTCATGGATGCCTGGATGTTAAACTTAATTGTTACACCTGGTAAAGCAGCAACGCTGATCATTGTATTGCAGATGAAAGAATTTAGACAGTTTTTAACTCTCAGTGATGCTGCAGTGTTCGTGTGACTTTGGGACCTGAGTACTGACCTTTGACCTCTGCTCTCAGGTTGTCAGCATCATTGAGTCTCGGGCCCGGGGACTCGACCTGCTCACCCACAACTACTATGAGCTGCTGTACGCCTTTCACATCGCTCGCCACAACTACCGCAAAGGTCAGTCCCCCCCACCACACACACACACACACACACACACACACACACACACACACACACACACACACACACACACACACACACGTGTCTCGTTTATCCATGTGTTGTGTGTGTGTGTGCGCTTAGCTGGGACGGTGATGTTCGAGTTTGGGATGCGTCTCGGTCGGGAAGTTCGAACCCGCCTCGGCCTTCAGAAGCAGGTGAACTGTTACTTGGCTGCTCTCAACTGTCTACGCCTCATCAGGCCGGAGTACGCCTGGATCGTCCAGCCGGTCTCCGGGGCAACGGTACACACACACACACACACACCGACTGAATCTGTGTGACCTGTCCAACAGTGTTGTGATTTTGTTTTTTGTGGGGGGTTTTCCTGCAGTACGAGCGTCCAGGTGCGTCTCCGAAGAGAAACTCTGACGGAGAGTTTCCTGCTGAGCCAGGTGAGTCTTAAATCAAACACACCAGGGCCTTTAGACTTGAAGTCCCACCATTTTCAGAGTAGATAAGGCTTCTGTCCAGGCAGGTGACGCCCCCTGGTGGCGAGCTGCTGTAACCCTTGCTCTGCTTCCTGTTCAGTCAAGCGACAGGTGGATATCCTGGAGGTCAGAGACCTGGAGAAGGAGTACATCCTGTCTCGCAGCCGGCTCACCCTCGCCCAGCACCACCCGCCCTCCGCTGCTATCGCAGGTACGCTAATGCGCGCACACATGTGTATTTATATCCTTGTGGGGACATCTCATTGACATAATGCTTTCCCTAGCTCCTGACACTGACCCTTACCCTAAACCTGTCCATAGCCTAATTGTGACCCTGACACTAAAACCACATTCTGAGTCTCAAAAATGCCGTCAAACTCGTGAGGACCCACGAGGGCTGTTTGTCCCCACAAGTATCCGGTTGTTCAGTGATGACGCGACGAATCCTACTTCCGGGTCTAAAGTAGTCTGCGTTTAATATGGCTTTTGTGTTGTTAACATGTTTAATGTTTTGTATTTTCTTCTATTTGATCTCAAAAAGCTCCTAAAACAGTCAGTGATCACTGTTGACCTCCCTCGGCTTTTATTACCGCTAATCATTTATTTAAGCTCAGTTTTTAAAACCTTAGGATGTAACTACAGCCCAGCCCATGCAGCAGTATATGAATGACTAACCTCGTATTGTGGATGGATTATCTCAGTTGTTCTCCTGGCTGAAGTTTGGTCCTTTTACAGCATCCTGCCATGCGATTACATTTGTTCCTGACCACCGAGAACACTCACGTTAACTTTTATCGAGTGGAAAAAAAGTTAGCTTGTTTATATTATGCTAACATAGCTGTGTCGCTAGCGGTCACGTAGCACATCATTATATACCAGCTAGCCAAACTTCAGTAACCCTACAAACGTCACTGCTGTTTAGTTTTCTGTCTTCATTTATGTTGGAAGTGATAACAGAGCTGTACGTTTTAATTTGTTTCCAAAACCCCGCAGTCAGGACATGCTATATTGTATTTAGATAGAAGCTAGCGAGCTAACTTCCTGCTAACTTCTAACTCCGTTAAATGTCATAAATTCCGTTTTCATGGATGCCTGGATGTTAAACTCAATTGTTACACCTGGTAGAGCAGAACGCTGATCATTTTATTAAAGATGAAAGACTTTAGACAGTTTTTCAACTCTCAGTAATGCCACAGTGATCGTTTGATATATGGACCTGCAGCGCAGTTCAGTGACGTCAGACTGAACAACCGGATAGTAAACTACCAACTTTTGGTCCCCATGAAGATGTTAATATCCGTATATACACACACGCACACACACACACACAGGCGGAGCTTTACAGTAAACAGGTGACCATGTAACTGTGTGTAGGCGGAGCCTCGGCGGCAGAGCTGCTGGTCTTGCTGGTTCAGACGGGACTCTTTGACTCTGCGCTGGTTCTAAGTCGCACCTTCAACCTGAGCCTGACACCCGTCTTTGAGGGCCTCGCCTTCAAGTAGGTCCACCACCGCACGCCTCAGCGGCGCTCTCCATTTACGGCTTTGTCTTTTTCACCTATTTGTTTACCTCGCACTGTTTTCAGGTGCATCAAGCTGCAGCTTGGAGGGGAGGAGTCTCAGAACGAAGCCTGGAGCTGGTTGGCTGTTAATCAGCTGTCAGTTGTCAACACCAAAGAGTCCAGGTGTGCTTCCAACAATCACTTACTGATTGACACTTCTTTGTTTATCTGCAGGAAACAGACGCCCGTGGACCTCCATATAACTAACAACAACCTCCTTCTGTTCGCAGCACCGCAGACGAGGCGTGGCGTCTCCTCGCCTCCTACCTGGACAAGTATCCTTCCACCAATGGGCAGCATCACCGCTACGTCATCCACAAGCTGCTGTCACATGGTGTCCCTCTACCCGATTGGCTGGTCAAAGGCTACAAGGTGAGAGCTCGGCTGGTGAAGAGGAGTGGGCGGGGTTACAGGTAGTAGGGCTGCACGATTTTGCATAAAATGAGAATCACGATTTTTTGGCTTAGAATTGAGATCACGATTCTCTCACGATTCTCTTTTCCAGTATAAATATTTATTGCACTTATTAACTGCACATCAACTTCGTAACAGTTGAGACTGAACATAAAAACAATAAATAAACATAAAACAACAAATGTCTCACATTTTGTTGCTGTACTGCTTGAAATTCCGTCTCCACCGTTGCTCGACGCTGCGTGTACAGAGCAGGTAGTGCAACAATAGAAAAACAGTTGCGGGACGGCACTGTGCAGCGTTTGTCTAGAGTGTTGATCGTTTTCCTAAATCCCTCGTTTTGCACAGTGTTGATGGGAGCCATATCTTTGGTCAGGTGATAAGTGATAGCCTCCATAATGTCTTTGTGCCTGCGGGAGTTCAACATGTATAGGGAAGCGCTGTATAAGGTTCCCGTTATTGATGTTTGGGTGGTTGACCGGGACGGATTTTCTCCTGTCACTTTCTCGTCATCCCTGACGTGCTCTCCGTTGTTTTTTCCCCTGTTAATTTTAGCATCACACGGCACAGCTTCTGTATCACGTGGTATAAGGCTCCGCCCTTGTCATTTGTTGAGCAGGAAGAGTGAGCGCTTGTTTTCAAGCAGAGTACGTCCTGGATCAAAATGCGCTACAATTGTCTTTTTTTTCCTTTTTTTTAAAAATCGTTGTCATTTGGAAATGAGATCGCACATAAGTATGAATCGAGATCGCGATTTTCTAACGATTAATCGTGCAGCCCTGCCAGGTAGGGTTTGTTTTTTCCCACCATGCCCCTCTCTGTTTCAGCGCGTGGACGCTCCGTCTCTGCTGCGCCTCCTCCTGAATTTTGACCTGCTGGAGGCGGCGGCAGAGCTCGTGTTGGAGTATGTGGACGCCGTCCTGGGGCGTGGTCACCAGTACTTTGGAATTGAGGTAAAAGTCACGCCGACATGCATATCTGTGACGTGTCGGTGCTGTTTTAACGCCTTTCCTTTTTACTCGCCTTTTTCAGCGGCCGCTCTCTGCCACGTCTCCCCCAGCATGGCTGCCGTACACGTCCATCGACCAGCTCCTGCAGGCGCTGAACGAGACGCAGACCCAAGGCGCCGTGAGTCACTTCCTGTTTCCTGTCAGTGCACTTGAGTGAATTGAGACGCGCACATGTGACCTGACGCTCTGCACTTACTGTTTTGTTTTTCCAGCTTTATAACAAAGTCCGAGACAAATTAGACGAGTACCATCGCACCGTGGAGCTGATGAGCAGGCGGAGACTCGCCACGCAGGGCCGGCACGCTGAGTGAGGCGGCCGTGTAAATATTTTATAATCTGTCATCAGTTTTGTACTGTCGTGTTTTTCAGATGTAAATGTGATGAAATAAAGTGTTTTCTAAGTTTGAGTCTGTCTCACACATCAATCGTGTGACCTTTAGACCAATGGGGTCGATCAATATTCATCATATTGATCACCTGTTGCTAACAGTCCTGTGGAGGGCCCAAAGGTGTAGATCTGCAGAGCGTGAGCGGCGAGATGTACTCGAGTATTTGATACTGGGGTCATGTTTAGGGTGTAGGGTCAGATGTGTGGGGTGGATGAGTAACACACCTGTAGGTTACAGTAAAATAAAAGCAGGTGGATGACACAGATTAGCGCAGTAACATAAACACCTGGATTCCACAGACTGTGTACAGCGTCCTGTCCCACAGCCAGTGAATGGATGTGATTGGTTGAACAGGTATTGTCAGGACACGTTTTCAGCATTCTCTCCTAAACCTGCTGCGCTGAGGTCATACAGGAAAACACCTGTGTGCTCAGGTGCAGTGATGCTGACGAAGGCCAGGTTTCATAGTTCTTCCTGTGTAAGAACCAGGATGGGACTGAAGGGCAGGGTTTCATTAAAGTACTACATCGTTCTCACAAGATAAAAAGTAAGTGGACAGACTGTCTAAATGTAAGAGTTGCTTTTAACACTGCAGATCCCACAGACAGCAAAAAGTAAATCTGTAAAGCTGCTGAGCAAAAGCTGAAAGTCTGCACTTCAGTCACATGTGGTGCCTTCATCAGTCATCGCCAAACTGCAGATCTTCTCTCACTGCTGCACCAGAAACCCGAGTTCAGACTAGTGATGCACGAATCATGAACGAGTCATTCAATACTCATGATTCACAAGCCCAACTGACTCACTGACTCATCCCTGTTGCTGTTAGCAGCTATGTATTAGCTTATAATTAAAATTGTGGAGAAAAACAACATCCAGTATCGTAACAAAAAGATTTCTGCTCTGAACTGGAAGAAAAAACCCTGAGTAGAAGCTCACATCAAGACAATAGCTCCTCGGTTCACAGTAGCATCGCTCTGCTAACATGCTAACAGCACATTTGAGCTATGTTTATTAAGCAATTTTGATAGGAAATTGCTTAATTTTAGAAATGTCTTTGCTCTTTTTCCTCTATAAAATAGTTGTTTTCTTTTAGAATCACTCATCTTAGCAGTAGGATTTACATGAAAAGAGAAACAAATTAAGTTTGAGTGAAAATGTACATTTTTTGCACTCTCTGGTCAACTGACTCAGTGGAAAAATGACTCAAAAAACCCGATTCACTTTGGTGAGTGACTCATTAAAACTTGATTCAGTAAAAAGAATCAAATTTACCATCACTAGTTCAGACATTTAAATGAGCTAAACAGACTCCTCCCCAAACAGGCTCTGCAGTAGAAATAAAACCAGACTTTTATTGTGGCACATCTACTGTACATGTAGAACATAAGTGACTTACAGCAGCACGTAGTGACTCGTATAAAAGGCTAAATGGAATGCTTTGTTCAGTAATACTGATTTGTACCATATAAGGAAGTCTATTACATCATCAGCACGCCGCCTCCAGCAGAGGTATGTCATCATCAGTCTGTCTGCAGGAAGTGTCCGGCTCATGGAGTCCGTATGCGGCTCGGCGTGGAGCCCAGAGTAAAAACGGGGGAGGGGGGGTGTCACGCCGTGCTTTTGGTGGGCAGCTCCGTGCTGTTGTGTCTCGTCTTGCGTGACGTGCCATCGTCCCGCGGCCGCGCCTTCTGTAAGTTGGACATGGCAGCGGTGCGCTCGATGTCGATGAGGGCATAGAGTTCGGTGCGGCGGGTGGGGGTGGTGGGGGGCAACGGCGAGGAGGGGGTGCGCGGTGTGTGGGGATTGCTCCCGTCGGAGGCGCCTTTGTTCCCGGCCCCGCTGTCCATCTCCACCTCGATGTAGTTGAGCGTCTTGGGCGGCTCGCTGTGGCCCGACACCAGCGGCCGGCGGAAGTCAAAGTTGAAGATGGTGGGCCCATCAACGCGGCGGCGGGCCGTGTCAGGCCGATGGGCGCTGAGCGGCGCCGTGACGTTCTCTGTGTTGACGTAGTTGTGCGAGGACTCCAGCGCAGCGGACAACGGGTGGGAGTAGGAGTGGTGCAGGTGGTGGTGGGCATGGTGGTTGTAGCCATTGAGCGACGGCGTTTTGGAGCCGCCGCAGCTCTTCTCCTCGTCCTCGGAGCTCGGCTTCCTCGCCTCCCACACGGGCGGAAGCGCTGGCAGGTTCTCATAGTCCAGCAGGGCCGTGCGCCGCTGGGCCGAGTTATTGACATTCTGCAGGTCGGGTGTGAGGGGGGGCGGGCGGTGGCGGCGAGGAGCCGACGAGCCGTTGGAGTGCGTGGCGGCGGGTTCAGGCTCGGTGGGCTTCTCGCCGTGGCCGTTAGTCTCTTGGTGCTCGGCGGCATCCTTCAGCGCCTTCTGCCGCCGCTCCATCAGCTGCCTCTGAACAGGCGTGGGGCCCAGCACAAAACGCACGCCTTGTGGCTCCAGCAACACCTGTGGCTCTGCTGGGGTGGGCGTCGGTGGCGGTGGCTCCCCACGGACCCTCGGAGGGGGCGGAGGCGTCGGCGGACACTGAGATTGTGGAGAGGTAGGGCTCTCCAGCGGGGTGGTGACAGTTAGCGGGCTCGGCTGCTCCTCCAGGAGCCCCGTGGTGTTGACGTAGGTGTGTACCTGTGAACAGATAGATAGGTGAGACCCAGTTACCTACAGGTCACCATACTGACAAACTTTAAAGTGACAGAAAGCTTCAGGAGCACGGAAAACATCTGGAAACGATCACCTGAACCCTCGGACTGTCCAGGTGTGTCACATCTCTCATTTATTTAGATGACGAGCAGTCCAAGTCCTCCAGGTAAAGCTAACAGGTCAGGGGAGTGAGACACCTGTACAATCATCAGTGGTCCCCAGGTGATCTCTCAGGAGAGTTTTCAGGTAGCAGATTCCTTCAGCTGGACTTTATGTTCTGCTAGTGAAGATCAGACCTGTGTCTACCTGATCTAAAAACTGATGGGTCAGCACTGCAGGTTAAACTCAACGTTTTCTTCAGGTGTTTGATTAAAATGCAGGAGCTACTGTTACCTAAGGTCTGAGGTATAGATTGATGTGGTCGACAGGTTTCTGATCGATTTCTGTGTATTACTGTGTTGAAACTAACTGACACAATGCTTTTCTAATGAGGGGTCATTTCAGCCTATTGGTCAACATGATAACATCACAGTATCTGATAAAACCTTCAGGGGCTTGAGGTGTACTTGTGTCAGGTTTAATGGGTCACTATATTGTAGAAAGAGTTTACCAGCAGTCTGGGGCTTTTATTGTGAAAGGCAGATGCAGGAAGAAGCCGTTCTCTGCTTGTGCATAGAACAAAACACTTCCTGTGCAGGTGTATTTTAACCATGCTCAAAAGTGACTGGGCAGTGCTGCTGAAAGTGCACACAGAGCTCAGGATGTCCCACCCCCGACAGCGAGGATCGCAGGTGAGACTTACCGCTTCATCGGCCACCAGCAGAGGGTGCGTAGACTCCTCCCCCACCGACGGCAGCCGGGTGCTCGCCACAGACGGGTGACGACTGGATGGGTGAGATGGTGCCTCGCCTACAGATGGGATCCGCGTGACACCGTTTGGCACAGACGGCACTGAGTAGCCGAGAGCTGCAGCCAGAGGGGAAAGAGAGATGGGAGGAGTTTAGTGAGTAAGCATGTGACCTGCACCTGTAAACGTCACATGGTAAAAATACACTAACACCTGAATTTCATGTTGAAGGCTTTAAGATATTCAAGCCTCCAATCACTGATCACCCTCCTGACAGCACCTGACCTGGTCTCCAACAGGAATTGACATGAACCTTCACTTCATCTAACAGTCACCAGAGGGCGACACAACACAGATTTGGTGCTCTCTTTCCCTCCCCACATGTCATTTCACTCCACGGTTGTCAGGTGTTTTTACCTGCAGGCGTGAGCGCCGCCTGGTGGCTGGGTTCCAGCACAGCCTCCTCCACCACGCTGATGCTGTGGCTGTGCATCACCTCCTGCAGCATGTTGAAGATCTCCTCAGCGCGAGCACACTTGAAGGCAAAGATGCCTGAACACACACACACAGGTTAAAATGAGCACCCACACCTGGTCAGGTAGAAACAGCCAGGTTTAAACTACAGAACACAGTTTGAATTAGGACAATCAAACTGAGCTCAGGTGAGTCCAGGAGGAGGTGGAGCTTACAGGTGAAGTCACAGTGAAGGGTTCACCAACAGCAACAACATTAAGAACACTTACAGGTGAGATCAGTAACAGGTAATCTGGTTACTGTGGTTACTATGCTGCACTCTGTCAGCTGCAGCCTCACACACAGGAAACAGGAAGAGAGATGAGGGGATCGGTCTAATCTCTGAAGACACAAACAGCTTCCTGCCCAAGGAGGCAATCAGCAGGCAGGAAACAAACAAGCCAATCAGAGCTGAGGAAAGTTTTTCTCATGTCACTAGCACGCTATTGTGGTGGGCGGACCCAGAGTCATGCTCTGGATGAGTGATGCTGCGACTGAGCATTTGCAGAAAAATGCACATGATCTACAATCACTGAAGTGAAAATTTAGCTCCTCCTACATCTAAGAGACGTTCCTACAATGGACGCTGAGCGGTGGGAGGAGCTGCTGATCAACTATCAGAATGATCCAGATCAACTGGTTTTCTATTGATCTGGATCATTTTGGTGGTTCTGCTGACTCCTCACAGGAACCAAAGCCAGGTGGATCACGCACCACACACACTGCAGGCAGGTTTTGATCCACACGCTCTTTCACCGACAGCTGATCAATACTGATCGGGGGCGGGGCAGGACAAAGGACATTCTGCTGAGACTTACTAGGCCACCTGACCTAACGGCCCCTCCTACACCCCCCTCCTGACAGCGAATCATAGCAAGGCAGAGACCAGAAACAAGAAACACCTTTAATCAACACACACACACACGATCTTGTGGTGACCTCATTTCCTGTTGGCACACACGGATTCTTACCTTGGCCCGTCTGGCAGCGGCGGCCGCTCTCGAACGAGAACAGGTTAGAGTCGTAGCCATAGCGGCGCAGGCACAGATAAGGCCACCTGACGTCATCGCGGCGATGGGTATGGAGGACGAGCTCGGCGTCGGTCAGCTCCATCACTCCCGAGCCCAGTTCGTTTCCATCGTCGTCCACATTGATCACCTGACGGGCAGAGAGAGAGAGAGCGTCATGACCTCTGACATTTCACGCCTTTACCGGCACCACACCCAGTATCGGCACACATCTGCAGAAATCAGTGAATCTTAATCCTGAGGATGAGTTTAACGGAGCGTGCTCTGTCTTCATGCTGAACACAAGACGTGAACTTCTCACGGCCTTGTGTTCAGAAGCAAACAAACATCTAACGCCACCTACAAACTGACGGAGGTCGTGCAGCCTGCAGCTGCTCATTTAAGCCCGAGGACCTTCTACATCACAAACATCTCCACAGACTGAAGTTTTATTTAAGCACCACATGGCGGATCTTTGTTTACTATGCAGTGAGACAGCAAACGTAGCCCGTCATGATCACCCAGTTACTGCCGATGTCACTCTGTGACATCACATTTCATTCTGTTAGCTGCAACCAACCACACGACGTTACAGCTATGTCAGTTTGTATGAGCAGCGCTCAGTGGCGTGAATCAGCATATGTGCAGCGTTTCATGTCCCCTTTAAAGGGACAGTGCACTCAAAAATTTGGATAAGACCACTGTGACCCGGAGAACCTGCGCCCTCTCAATGAGGCGGATATCACCTCCTGCCTGCTGGTCATAAATTATTGATGATTTGAGCAATCAGAGGACGAGAACTTTAACCACGTGACCTGAAGATTCTCCTCCCTTTTCTTAGATCAGCTGATCTCTGACTCATTTCCCAGCATAAACCCGTTTAGACTTACAGCCCATTGCTGTTACAGCTGTGGGAGCTGAGGCTCCGCCCACAGCCCAACCTGCTCACCAATCGGCCACCCTCACGTGGAGACACGTCGGCAGGTGTGCAGCAGGGCTGTGAGTAATGAGCGAGCGACGGGACGTGTGGGCGTACAGGTGAGGCAGGCCGGGGCAGGACTCACCTTGAATTTACTCTGATGATTATCTGGAATCGACTCTTTCTCTGGACAGCTTAGGCAGCTACCCATGGCTTCTTCAGAGCACCATCTGATGTCTGCAGCAAGGAGAAGGCACGTGAGGAAACATGGCAGCACCCAGACGACGCACGCACCCTGCTCCCCGATTGGTGGACTCACCTAGATCCTGCCTCCGGTAGCCCTGCTTCCATCCTCAGAGCCGTCAGGGGTCAAACAGGAACAGCAGCTCTGCACAAGAAACAGCAGGTGAGGCTCAGTGCACCAAAATAAAAGATCACACTGCCCTCTGACATCACTCTGCATCATCAACAGTCTCGGTTTGTTTGTTTTTTGCATTATTTTGTCTGATGATTTTCAGGTGACATTTGGTGTTAAAGAAGTTGATCATAAAACAGAGTTTGGCATTTTGCGCCACACTTCACTCGTGTTACTGTCACCTTAATAACACGACAGGCATTCATGAGGACGCCAGATCGCTTTGATACCCTGACCCTGTGACCATTGCTCAACGCTTCCTCATTTCTTCTGTCCAGTCTGACGATAAGGTGCCGTGACCTCTGACCCTTCTGTTTTTCTGCTGCCGTTTTTCTCTTTCATCATAACAGTGCTCCTGTTAATTAAACAAATTATTTATGTTTTTTAATATAAAAAACATTAGCTGGCTTTTGGGATTGTTACGCAGTCTCCAGCTTGCAGCACGCCACTTCAAGCTGCCGCTGCCGGATTACTCTCAAAGACAAAAACGCTCTAAAATCATCCTTCCACAAAAAACTGTTTAAAGAGGCTAAAACATAGTTCAATGCTCGGATCAATGTCGGCTCAATCACCGATCGCAGTGTGTCTCGTTTTCAGAGCCGTCACACAGTCACTGATGTGCTGGCAGAGGGTGCATCACACATCCTGTGACACTCTCAAACACAGCATCGGTCTGCGCTTTCATGCGTCACAGAAATCTCGATCATTACTCCTGAAATCATTTTTGCTGCTGCTGTAATGACGCAGCTCTGATGATCCAGGCTGAACTGTTTACGTCTGACGGCTGCCTCTCATTGGTCCGTCACTTTCTTTGGTCGTTGCTCTTAATGAGATTGGATTTTAAAGTTTCTTTTCATTCAAATGAATTCTTTAATTCATTTTCATGATTTTATTGGATGGAGGAAAACTGTCAAATTAAAAATAATCAGAATTCACCTGTTTAGTTTTCTAAACCTGAGACGGTGCTTTCTGCAGACTCACTGGGAACTGCAGGAAACCACTGCCAGATCCAGATTACGCAAGTGAAGCTCAGTTTAACAAATAAACTTATTATTTTACAGGTTCAGCGTGTGAGGGCGTTCAAGGCTTTACTCACTCACTTTAATCATTTGCCCGACAGACAGCCCCGCCCGCCCCGTGAGCCGGCGCCTTCGCTTGCGCTGGACTCAAACAGGAAACTATTATAAAGCCATCATTTTTATTTACAGGTGGAAGCAGCGACCGAACGCCGCATAGCTGACACATACGTGTCACTGTCCAAGAAAAGGGAAAATGATCTTAAAACAGCCTCTGACCAGCTTCAGAAAAGAAAATAAACTTTACCTAGCCTTACCATAGCTGCTTCAGTCATCAATAATCAATAACCAGGTTTAGTTTCATTGTTTTCAGCTGCAGAGCAGTCAAGTGTGTCTGAAATCATCAGCTCCACCTCAGTGCGGTCACACTGGGTCAACCCACCGGGCGATGGGTCGGCATTTGTTCCATTTAGCAAAATTCGATGACCACATCGCCTTCATCTAAAATCTGACACATGAAGATTAAAAACATCTACACTAATCTGAGCGCATCACAAACTTTTACAGCTGATTTTTATGCTTTTATTTTGAAGGTCCGAGTGACTCTGTTTACTTTCTGTGGGTTAAACGTGCTTTAACGAGTTTCGGCTTTTTGAAGTTTTATCCAAAGCAGGGTTCAGATTCGGGGACTGATCAATATCCAGACATTAATGCAAGTTATTATCAATAAATCTAAACATGACGACGGGGACACGTGAGCCCAAAACATCTCACAGCACTGATCCATCGGGTAAGCAGAAGGTTGGAGGTTCACACCGTCTTCATGTTGGCGTGTTAGTATTTTGGCCTTTTCCGTGGACCAATTTACTGATTTATTTTTTTTCTATTCTTATTTTATTTTTGTGATTCACCTTTTCTTCCCATCTCCTGTGCTGCAGTTAATTTTCCTCTGTGTGGGATTAAATATAACGTCCATGTTTATGTAGAAGTGACATGAAACGTCTCACCAGAGTCCATTCACAAAAACAGATTATACCTGGCGGGAAACTCGGCCACTTTTTCACGTTTCACTGAATTACCTGTGATCCAAACAGACCCTGCGTCACAGCAGTAGGGACAGGGGCAGACCCGGAGCTCACCTGTTCTCTCAGGTAAAAGTCCTGTTTACCTGAATGGTGTCTGGTGAAGAGTCGGGGTGAACAGCAGGAAACCACGATGACAGTCTCCTGACCTCACACTGTTTTTCCTTTAATCTGTCACTCTAAAATCAATCTTCAAAGCTTTTTACAACCGCATGTCCCAACATTTAAACATTAAAAACCTTTAATCAACTAATTATCTGATTAATCAGCCAGCTGTTTCTCTTCCAGTCAGGTAATTAACAATGATTGGTAATCAATAAATGGATGAAGTCTGAATTTAAATGAAAAAAAAAAACAAAAAAAAACATTTTTTTTACTGATTAGAAAATACTAAGACTGGCTGATATTGATCTGACTGATTTCACCCAACCGTGTCAGTCTGATGGGTTTGATGTTAAATTAAGCTATAGATGAGGAAGATAAAATAAAATAAACTGAGGAACGAGGATTGTAAATGTCGACATCCTAGAGTTGATCGATCAATATAAGAAATCTCAATAACCTATAATAATCAGCTAATCAATATTCCAAACCCCCACAGATCCTTTGACTCAGTCGTTCAGATAATTATTAGCCTGTTTATCAATAAATAACGAAGATAATTTCCTGCCAGAAGAGTTTAAACGGTTCCCTTATATAGCACACTGATTTTTGAAGGCAGGTCTCTGGAGCAGCTGACTGATTAATCAATAAAATAACTGACAGATGATAAGATGAAACTGGCACCGATTGATTAATCGATCACTGACTGAATGAAAGCAGCCTGATCTTTGTGTTTCTGTCCTTCCTTGTTTTGAATCACTCACTCAGAATGCGTGTGTGTGTGCGTGCGTGCGTGCGTGCGGGGGGAGGCTGAAAACACTGACTTATTACTTTACCACAGTGTGTGTGAGATAATGGCCCGTGTTTCTTTCTCTCTGGGTCACAGCCTCTCCCCGCGAGACCGCGCCACTCTCGCCCCGCTCTCGGTGAACTTTGTTGGGCTGACAAACTTCGGTGTGTGGGTGTAATGGCAGCTAGCAGCACGGAGCTAAGCTCAATAAGCTAACCGTGATTTCAGCTAATTAGCTCGGGGCTACACACCGACGCACTCCGCCCGCTCGTTCCCACAAACATCCAACAAACAGCCCGGGACAAAGAAACATACTTACGGGGCTACTTCGCCGTGTCCGATGGGAGCATCCAAACCGCGGGACGCCCTTGGGGCCGCTCGGCAGCTCGGATTGGGCCGAGAAGACGCTGGGGCAGCTAGCGTTAGCCGCGGCTACAGCCGCAGATCCTCCATCTTTCCTCTTCGCCGCTGAGCGCCAAAAAACAATTACAACTTCTTCCAGCCGCCGCTAACGCTGCTGTCTGCGCCGATTAACCAGCGGGAAGCGGCTCAAACCCATCGACGAGCCTTCGGGGTACTCTGCAGACTTCCCCCCCGCGTCCTCACACACTTTTTTCGCCTTTAAAACACTCTTTGGTTCACTCACAGCGTCCTCTGTTCGGCCTCACTCCGACAAACTTCCGACACTTCACAGCCTTGATGTGGAAAGCCCGCCACACGGCGCATGCGCGGCCTCTGGAGCTTGGGACAGCCGGGGCCTCTCCCCGCCAGACGCCGAGACACACTGCAACTAAACACACACACACACACAGCTACCAAAACACACACACCTAACCACAATCTAACTGTGATGCTAAAACCACATTCTGAGTCTCAACAATGTCTTCAAACTTGTGGGGACGGGCACTTTGTCCCCATAAGGCCTCTTGGTCCCCACAAGCATAGTAGTGTTCCAATTTCTGGTCCTCACAACAATCTAAACATGGCACACAGACACACACAAACACATGTCAGGATAACAGTGTAAGTGATCAAAAGTCCTACAAATTTCTCATAAAATCCTGAAATAACTCTGTAACAGAAAGTGTCTGACCTTTGACCTTTGGATAAGGACAAAGGTAAAAGCACGTGCAGTTCAGCGTGGGCTTAATGGGGGTGGGGGGTTGACCTGAAACCTTGGTAGACAACAGTGAATTCAGCCGGCTGCTTTGAGACAACCACGGATCGATTAACAAGACCGAGCAGGAACAAAACCGCTCTTCAGACAGGCAGAGATCCTTAAACCTGCGTTCTGTCCGATGCCCAGCAAGACTCCTCTTCGCCTGCTTCAGGTGTGAGCTGCAGGTGGTAAACAGGAGATGGTGGGTTTGAGTCCCAGTGACGCTGAGGGGGAACATCTCACAGGCAGGAAGAGTGCTCGCACAGATGAGGTTTCTTCTTCCTCATACCTGAGCTTCAGACCAGAGTAATCAATATCCTGCTGATCATTCTGAGGTCCAGGTTTGAACTAAGGTCACATGCTCTTTACAAACATCACACGCTTGCTCTGATCTCACTGACAGTAACAGTTATTATAAAACTTTTATATGAATTATTTACATGTAATTTAGCTATTTTGTAAAAGTCACTAAATCAGACCACTGATCAGAAATGATTCAAATATTATTGATAAATCATTAAACCAGTTTCATTCCTCACGCTGTAAAGTGTGCATGTTAGTCCCCGTAGGGAAATAGTTCCTCTGCATTTAACCCATTCACCCAGTGAAGCAGTGGGCAGCCGCCAGTGCAGCGCCCGGGGAGCAGTGTGTAGGGACGGTACCTTGCTCAAGGGTACCTCAGGGTAGCCGTTCAGTGGAGTCGAACCACCGACCTTCCGATTATGGGGCCACCACTCTACCTACTGAGCTATCCCTGCCGTTACTTTATTAAACTGATCTGATTTTAAAATGTTAATTTAATAAGGAAACTATAATCTTCTGTCTCACTAGCATCATATTCTTATGGGCAGAATATCTTTAGATTAATGAATAAAAAATATATTTTATTTTATATTCATGGATATAAATCTTCTATTTTGTAACGAGTAGAATAAGATTTTTATTTCAGTCTACACTCTGCAGCAGATAACATCCTTCTGTTATTTTTTTACAAGGTTCTTCGCTGTTATTTTGGGCTTTTATTGTGAAAAGCTGGGACAGGAAGAATCCATTTTTTCACATTATTATAACTAATCAACCTTCCTATATTGATCAAACAGCGGTGATCAAATAATCCTCAGCTGATATCTGTTTGAATCGCACGACTTCAGAGAGGGAAGTTTAAATTTTAGTCTTATTTTGGAAGCTTCAGCAGAGTTTTAATCTGGGTTTATCTCCTTCCAGAGGAATCTGGATTTACTCAGCTCCTCCTGTCAGATCCCTGTTCTCCACCAGTGCTGGGTCTAGAACCAGATCCTTGTGGTTGCAGGACGTTGGCGTCTTTAGCGCAGTGTCAGTGGAGAAGAGGCGAAAACCTCCTTGGCCGTGATGAGCTGATGATACAGAAGGTAAAAGCTGTGACTGAGTTAGGACATGAATGCTGTTTGCGTCCTCTGAAGGAAAGGAGCTTCAGTGCTTCCTTTCCAGTATTTAAGTCTGAAATCATTAGCCGTTTCCGGCCCGGGTCCAAACTTCGCTTCAAGTCCCAAAGTCGAAGAAATACTGCGGCACCACTGAGACTTACAAACTGTCTAAATCAGGGGTCGGCAACCTTTCTGATGACTAGTGCCATTTAAAATTTCCTCAGAAGTCAGTGTGCTGTATGATTGCATTAGCAATCAATTTAATAACGCTCTATATTAACAGTTACACACTGTATAGAATAACTTTATAGATTATTTGTTGGCAGATGTTGGCAGCTATCAGCACCATGCAGGACAGACGAGCTCTACAGAGGGTTGTGCGGTCAGCTGAGCGCACCATCCGCTCCGAGCTCCCTGACCTGCACTCA